>NC_062229.1:12290528-12484087 GCF_902686445.1 Sciurus carolinensis
GGCTATATTCTCTTAATTCTTTTTCATCTCGGGATGGAGGCCAAAAAGACTTTTAAAATTCTATTGTTTTGAGTTCATAATTTTGATCTGGTGCACCTAGGTTAATTTTTAATCAGACCTATTTTATCCAAATATAAAGTTTTCTTAATGCTCTGTTTTATTCAGGGGCCAGTTCACAAAGGTTAACTCTCAATCTAATGGGTTTTAAAAAATAAACTATAAGGTCTTTGTTCATCTGTTTATTTTATGTATATGTACACCGGTGTACTGTAATGTCTACATATATTTGGTACCAAAATTGACATATGAGCTTATAAATTAAAAATTTAAAAAATGGATCCAAATGCTTTGATTTACATGATTTAAAAGGTTTTTAAATTTGGTAAACAAAAATATGGCTTCCAAGTTACTAACACAGTTTTGTTTCCAGGTGGTCAAAAAAAATAAATAAAATGTTAATTTTACAAAATGTCTAATATCCATTGTTTCTAGGTTTTTCTTCAACAAAAGGAAATGACTGATATGGCTCAATACAATTCTCTGATATCTTGGTTTTTTAAAAAAATAACTAAATTAGATTTAACATATATAGGGTTGATCATGGATGTGTTTGTTAGAGACATCTGATTGGTTTAAAAAGTTAAAATGCTAACTGTTAAATATAACATCAAGTACTCTTAACACCTTAAATTCCACAGGGTAACAAACTTAAAACATGTTTGGTGTTTTCATAAATGGTAAATTTAAAACAGGGTTTAAATTTAGTTTATGTTATCACTACAAACATGATTACTAAAAGTCTTAACAGGTATTATTCTATATAAAGGGTCCAAAAGTTTCAACTATATTAAAATAGAGTTCTATAAGTAACAAAGTATTTCATCAGATTAAAATGGAGTAATTTATCTGAATTCAGAAATTTATAAGTGTTGTTCCAAAATATAAATTTTAAAAAAGGGGGATCAACAGATTAAAATATTACAAAGTTTTAAATACAAAAATATATTTAGTAAAATATATATATAAGTAAAAGTGTCTTTATGTGATAAAATAAAGATGTAATACAGCTAAATAAGCAACAAAAGGGTCTAATTAAGAGATTAAAAATGTTAATTAAAAGTAAATTTTAAAAGATTATGGGAGCCTGATCTGTTTAAAAGTTGATATCATGAAAAAGGAAAACATTTTGCCACTTTATCAAGCTGGTGTCCACCACCTAAAGTTGTAATGGTAAATTTAAACTTATCAAAATAAGGAATTTTACTGGGGATTTATTTATATCATTTAGTGTTCTGTAACTGGACCTGAACCTTCTACACTGGGGTAAAAATGTAAATGTATTACTATAATCCAAATTTCAGTCTATATGCTAAAATGGCCAATAATTCTGAAAGCATTAATTTACTCTTAACATTGTACCTGTTATGTTTTATTCTCTAGAGCAACTAGTCTTAAAAATTGGAGGCTTGTACAATTCTGGTTAAACAGCAACTGTTCGAGTGTTGTACTACATTACAAAGTCTACATTTTCTTTAAGAGTTAAAATCTCTCTCAGCTTTCTTTGGTACCTTACTGCATGTTACAATGGCTCCAAAATAAGTCAGATTTCAGTTCTCTTATTTCCCTTGTAAACTCTGTAACTGTTGACTGATTAATGTTTTACAGAGGTACTGCTTCAAGAACAATCTAAATTAATTTGTGATAATAAGCTGTCACCTATAGGACAGATAATTTGGACCCCAGTTTAATAAAAGTGGGTAAATGACTATAAATTCATAGGCATTAAAGTTAAAACTCAGTACTCTTACTGTATAATTGGTGAAACTGACTTGCTGGATGTTTAAGATCAAAACCTAAAGATTGAGATTAAAATACAGGGGTCAAGAGAATCAATATTTGGCTCTTGCCCTCAGAGTCAGCCTAAACCCAGGGAACAAGAGAACTTCTGTAAGAAGCTTTGCAACTCTGGGCCACACAACCTTCTGATCAGGGAGACTGATGTGACCACTAGAGAATAAGAAGCCAATCAGTGTACCTGCTGCAGAGGAGAGTCCTTGGAAAAGGGAGACATCCCTAATGCTTCCAAAGGAAGCCACCTTATCAAGGAGACCCTACCAGGTGAATGGCACTAAAAGGAGCTAAGGAGCTGCTCTCAAGTTCCCCAAGAATGACCCTTGTGGGAACTCAGCTGACACTTAACAGTAGATAGGAACAAGGTCAATTTGACAAGCTTGGTCTTAAACACCTAGCAAAGCAGTTAAAACCAAAACACAGTCATTCCTGGACATTTTAAAAATAAAACAATAGTTATTTTCATGTAACATAAGATGTAAACTTGTGTTAGCCCCCAAAATAAATAAAACTGGAGGTAACAAAAAAGATTCCTAGAAAAAATGCCTGATAACTATCGAGAGAAACTGCCAGAGTTATAAGTTTTTAGTCAGTTTAAGGCCTACAGATCATCTAACCTCCGGTACAGGTAGACTTAATTAATGTTTGCTAGTATGATTCTCTGACCCTAAGAAACAAAAATAAAGGAATCTCTACTAAGCAAAAAGAGCATGCAAGTAAAAAGATATTTTAGAAGAATCAGGTGACATTAAATAACTTAACTAAGTGTTGTGCTTACATTCCTGATAACTCCAATAGTGTTAAAGATTTACAATTGAGGCCTTATCCTCTCCAGACTTGTTAGGCTTTGTTAGGCCTTTTTATGGGAACAACTTATCAGCTCTTCCACCTCCTGGTAAGAGATTATTAATTTCTATCAGCTTCATGATATTCATTGACATGTTCCAGATGCTTTTTATTTTGTACTCATGGTTTTTTGTTTCTTTCATAGAACAAGACTTTTACCCCTAGAAGGGAACTTTTTACTGCTTGCCCCACCCCACATCACCTCCTCTCAGCTCGAAGCAGCAAGAGCAGTCATCACCCTTTTTCCTTATAGCAGTAAAAAGTCCCTAAAATTAGAAGGGTAATAATAAAAATTTAAAAAAAACAGTAACTATAGATAGGTAAATTGGGTTATATCACAAAAGTAAGGGCCAGTTTGGGTCCAGAATGTTGGAGGCAAATGACCTCTGAGTGATTAAAATGTTAAAGCTTTCAGAGCCCTTCCTCCACCCTTCCCAAGAACCTTCTCCTGTTCTAACCAGTTGTTAAGTCTCTCCAACAGGATCAACTTATGAGCAAACCAGCCCCAAGAGAAGATTGATTTCCAACACCCATTTCAGTCAGAAGACTACATCAATGTCAAATGGGTTCCAAAAAGGAAACATATGGGACTCATGCATTGATCTAAATGAATGGTCCCTGTACTTTTAATCAGGTCATGCATGATAAAGTGTTCAACTACATATGTTAAAGATAGAATCCAGTTTGTTAAGTTAATGGGGTTGCACACTCACTACAATCACCTATGCACTACTAATGAATCAATGATTTGATTGTGCACAAAAAACCAGTGGGGAATGTGATGGGCTGACAGATCTGGCTCCATTAGAATGTTATAGGCCAGACTCTAAGGGAAATGACTAAACAGACTCCATTTTGCTCTGAGACTCCATGTTATGTAGGAAATAAGTTTCTCCCATGGGAACACCCCACCTCTGTGCCCATCATCAGTTACTTGGTGTGACATGCTTAATAATATACAATGGCAACTCCTATGTTGTAACCACTGTACCATGTAAATGGTAATTGTGTGGATGTTTGCAACCATTCTTTAGTTTGTACCTAGGTAAGGGTCAGTTTCACCCACTTCCCCCTCTGTCGATGATCTCATGATGTTTGTAATTTTGAATCATAGCAACAATTATGATTGATGTAATTTTTGGTATAAAAACCCCTACAACCCTGTGGTTGGGGCTGTTCTCCCAATAGCCATTTTTTGGGGCATTGTGTGAGACAGTCAGCTGGCCAACTTAATAAAGACTCTCAAATTGGGACTTCTCAGTGGTGATTGGTCTGTTCTTAAGTGAGCCCCATAACAACCACTATATTGAATTTTGACAAATCTTGCAATTTCTATTTATTGTTTTTCTCACCAAAATAAATTGATATGATTTTACTTTGTTGTTTTCTGAAATACATTGAATTTCTTTAATTTGGAGATTCATAGTCTCAATATCACTTTTTTTAGGGGGTGGGGTACCAAGGATTGAACTCAGGGATATTCAACCACTTAGCCACATCCCCAGCCCTATTTTGTATTTTATTTAGAGACTAAGTTTCCTAGTGCCTCACTTTTGCTGAGACTGACTTTGAACTTGTGTGTGATCTTCCTGCCTCAGCCTTTGGAGCCGCTGGGACTATAGGCGTGGGCCACCTTGCAGAGCTTTCAGCACAATTTTTTTAAAAATTTGGAAAGTGGATAATTTTAAATAATGGATGTATCACTGAGTTTGTTCACAGTTCCCATGACCTTGTGAAGACATCCCGACTAATATTCACCCCTCCCTGCCAGCTTGTGACACTATGGGGGTTTGGGCACTCCTGCCATAAATGATTTTCAGCTTGCCTTTGACTTTTAAAAAGGAATTTGCGGGTGTTTTCAAGATGGCGAACTAGAGGGCGGCTGCATTTCACGTTGATCCAGGACCCAAGATTCAAAAGAGGAGATAGTGAGAGACTTGGGACCAACTCAAAGCTGCCGGGTGAGTCTCTCCTGCTGGGGAGACGTCCCGGATGGGGTGGTAGCCCCAGAATGCAGGAAACTTTGTGAAGTAGAGTTGCTCGGCGAGACGCCCTCCCAATGCTGGAGCGGTAAACATGGACCACTGGGATCATCGTAGAGGAGGCAGCTCAGCACAACGCTTGGACTTGGAGTAACCACTGGGGCTCAGGCGGCTGCCTGAGGAGGAGCTGTGTGGTGAGTTGTTTGGACTCAGAACGACCGCTTCTGAACACCGGGGGGATTGCCCGGACGAAGAGGAGAAGCACAGTGGTTCGCTTGGTCTAAGAGTGACTGCATCAGAGCTACAGGGGGTTGCCAGAGGAGGAGCTGCGTGGCGAGCTGTTTGAACTCAGAGCGAGTGCTCCTGAGCACCAGGGGGGGGTGCCTGGAGAAAGAGGACAGGTGGGGCGGGTTGCTTGGTCTAGGAGTGACTGCATCAGAGCCAAAGATGGTTGCCAGAGGAGGAGGCGAGTGGTGAGTTGATTGGACTCAAAGCGACAGCTCCTGAACACTGGTGGCCTGCCTGGAGGAGGAGCGCAGTGGGTCACTTGGTCTCAGAGCCACTGCTTCTGAACACCTGGGGGCTATGCTGAGGAGGAGGAGGAATAGGGCAGGTCACTTGGACTTGGAGTGACTGCCTAGGGCTACGGGTCGTTGGCAGGAGGAGGAGACACGAAGTGAGTTGCTTGGACTCCTAGTGACTGCGACGGAAACCGGGCTGCTGTCCGGAGGAGGATGTGTGTGGCGGGACTCTGGGTATCAGAGCTATTGTATGGGGCTTCAGGTGGCGGCTCAGAGGAGGGGCCGCATAGCCAGGCGATTAGGTGCAGAGTAGGGTCCAAGGAGCTAGGTGGCTTCTTGGTGGAAGAGCTGCACAGAGACACGCCTAGGGGCAGAGCGAAGTTTCCAGGACTGCGGGCAGATTCTCTGGGAGAGGCAGCCTAAGAAGACTCGCCTGTGAAGGGTGAGGCTCCCAGGCCCAGGAGGTAGGTCCGGGCCCCTGGGAATGTTGCAGAGGAAGACAGTCCAGCCCAGACGGTAGTTGTAGATTGAGGGGAACCTCTAGGAGGGGAACTGACCAGCGAGACGTCCCCACCGGGTGAGTCTTCCCTGCCGGGAGAGGACGGTAAAACCACAGACACAAGCACAAACAGGCCTTGCCTCAGCCCGCAGCCTAGTTCCCCAATGGATGACCATTGGTCAACAAGTGGAGGCACCTCTGCCCACTAGAAGGGAATATACCCCACCTGAGGGTCACCACCCCTAGAGAGGCAGCTTCTTTGTGGAACTCCGCATTATCAACTTCCTCCAAGACTTCAGGCTACTGAAGGATAAGAGGGGATATACTAGCAATCTTCAGGGACATTATAAGTCAATAGAGGAAATCTGCAATATCTTAATGACCCACTGATTCCTGAAAAATATGAGAAAACAAGGGAAGAAAATGCCCCCCAAAAATCTAGATGTTACATCAATAAAATCCAACAACAGCATGGCAGAAGAAATGAAAGAAAGGGAGTTCAGAATGTACATAATTAAAATGATTAGGGAAGCAAACGATGAGATGAAAGAGCAAATGCAGGCATCGAATGATAGCACCAATTGACAGTTAACAGAGCAAATTCAGGAAGCAAAAGATCTTTTCAATAAAGAGTTACAGATATTGAAAAAAAAACAAACAGAAATCCTTGAAATGAAGGAATCAATAAGCCAAATTAAGAACTCCATAAAAAGCATAACCAATAGGATAGAACACCTGGAAGACAGAACTTCAGATATTGAAGACAAAATATTTAACCTCGAAAACAAAGTTGAACAAACAGAGAAGTTGGTAAGATATCATGAACAGAATCTCCAGAACTATGGGATATCATGAAAAGGCTAAATTTGAGAATTATTGGGATTGAGGAAGGCTTAGAGAAACAAAACAAAGGAATGAGCAATCTATTCAATGAAATAATATCAGAAAATTTCCGAAATCTGAAGAATGAAATGGAAAATCAAGTCCAAGAGGCTTATAGGACTCCAAATACACAAAATTACAACAGACCCACACCAAGGAACATTATAATGAAAATACCTAACATACAAAATAAAGACAGAATTTTAAAGACTGTCAGAGAAAAGAACCAAATTACATTCAGGGGTAAACCAATACAGATATCAGCAGATTTTTCAATCCAGAACCTAAAAGCTAGAAGGGCCTGGAACAACATTTTTCAAGCTCTGAAAGAAAATGGATGCCAACCAAGAATCTTATACGCAGCAAAACTTACCTTCAAATTTGACAATGAAATAAAATCATTGCATGATAAACAAAAGCTAAAAGAATTTACAAAAAGAAAGCCAGCATTACAGAACATTCTCAGCAAAATATTTCATGAGGAAGAGATAAAAAACAAAGAAGCAAATCAGCAAAGGGAGGAATTATCCTAAAGGAACTGTCAAACAAAGAAGGAATCAAGATGTGTCAAAAAATAAATAAATAAATAAATAAATTTTTAAATATGAACCAAATGACTGGGAATACAAATCATATCTCAATAATAACCCTGAATGTTAATGGCTTGAATTCATCAATCAAAAGACATAGACTGGCAGATTGGATTAAAAAGAAAGATCCAACAATATGTTGCCTGCAAGAGACTCACCTCATAGAAAGAGATAGCCATAGACTAAAGGTGAAAGGATGGGGAAAAACATACCATGCACATGGACTCAGCAAAAAAGCTGGAGTATCCATCCTCATTTCAGATAATGTGGACTTCAAGTCAATGTTAGTCAGAAGGGATAAAGAAGGACATTTCATACTGCTTAAGGGAAGCATAAATCAGCAAGATATAACAATCATAAACATCTATGCCCCAAACAGTGGCTCACCCATGTATGTCAAACAAATCCTTCTCAATTTTAGAAACCAAATAGACCATAACACAATAATCCTATGTGATTTTAACACGCCTCTCTCACCACTGTACAGTTCTTCCAAACAAAAATTGAACAAAGAAACCATAGATCTCAATAACACAATCAATAATTTAGACTTAACAGACATTTATAGAATATACCATCCAACCAAGAACGAATACACTTTCTTCTCAACAGCACATGAATCCTTCTCTAAAATAGACCATATATTATGCCACAAAGCTAATGTCAGCAAATACAAGAAGAAAGAGACGCTACCTTGTATTCTATCAGATCATAATGGATTGAAGTTACAAATTAATGAAAGAGTAAAAAACAGAACATACTCCAACACCTGGAGATTAAACAATATGCTATTATATGATGAATGGATAACAGAAGATATTAGGAAGGAAATTAAAAAATTCTTAGAGGTAAATGAGAACAAAGAAACATCATATCAAAATCTCTGGGACACTATGAAAGCAGTACTTAGAGGAAAATTTATTTCATGGAGCACATTTAATAAAAGAAGTAAAACTCAACAAATAAACGACCTAACACTTCAGCTCAAAGCCCTAGAAAAAGAAGAACAGACCAACACCAAAAGTAGTAGAAGACAGGAAATAGTTAAACTCAGAGCTGAAATCAATGAAATTGAAACAAAGGAAACAATACAAAAAATTGACAAAATAAATAGTTGGCTCTTCAAAAAAATTTAAAAAAATTGATAAACCTTTAGCCACCCTAATAAAGAGAAAATGAGAGAAAACCCAAATTACTAAAATTCGGAATGAACGAGGAAATATCACAACAGACACGAGTGAAATACAAAACGTAATTAGAAGCTATTTTGAAAATCTATACTCCAACATAGTAGAAAATTTCAAAGACATCAACAGGTTTCTAGAGACATATGACTTGCCTAAACTGAAGGAGGAGGACATATACAATTTAAATAGACCAATTTCAAGTAATGAAAAAGAAGAAGTCATCAAAAGCCTACCAACAAAGAAAAGTCCAGGACCAGATGGGTTCTCAGCCGAGTTCTACAAAGCCTTTAAAGAAGAGCTCATTCCAATACTTCTCAAAGTATTCCATAAAATAGAAGAGGAGGGAACCCTCCCAAACTCTTTCTATGAAGCCAATATTACCCTGATACCTAAACCAGACAGAGACACATCGAGGAAAGAAAATTTCAGAACAATATCCTTAAAAAACAATGATGCAAAAATTCTCAGCAAAATTTTAGCAAATCGCATATAAAAACATATTAAAAAGATAGTGCACCATGATCAAGTGGGTTTCATCCCAGGGATGCAAGGTTGGTTCAACATTCGGAAATCAATAAATGTAATTCACCATATCAATAGACTTAAAGTCAAGAATCACATGATCATTTCAATAGATGCAGAGAAAGCATTTGATAAAATACAACACCCCTTCCTGCTCAAAACACTAGAAAAATTAGGGATAGTGGGAACATTCCTTAACATTGTAAAGGCCATCTATGCTATGCCCATGGCTAATATCATTCTAAATGGTGAAAAACTGAAAGCATTCACCTTAAAAACTGGAACAAGGCAGGAATGCCCTCTTTCACCACTTCTTTTCAATATTGTCCTTGAAACTCTAGCCAGAGCAATTATAGAGACCAAAGAAATTAAAGGGATACGAAAAGGAAAAGAAGAACTCAAACTATCCCTATTTGCTGATGATATGATTGTATACTTAGTGAAACCAGGAAATTCCACCAGAAAACTTTTAGATCTCATTAGTGATTTCATTAAAGTAGCGGGATATAAGATCAATGCACATAAATCTAAGACATTTTTATACATAAGCGATGAATCTTCAGAAAGAGAAATTAGGAAAACTACCCCATTCACAATAGCTTCGAAAAAAATAAAATACTTGGGAATCAATCTCACAAAAGAGGTGAAAGACCTCTACAAGGAGAACTACAGAACACTAAAGAAAGAAATTAAAGAAAACCTTAGAAGATGGAAAGATCTCCCATGTTCTTGGACAGGAAGAATTAATATTGTCAAAATGGGCATACTACCAAAAGTGCTATACAGATTCAATGCAATTCCAATTAAAATCCCAATGATGTACCTTACAGAAATAGAACAAGAAATTATGAAATTCATCTGGAAGAATAAAAAACCCAGAATAGCTAAAGCAATCCTTGGCAGAAAGAGTGAAGCAGGGGGTATCGCAATACCAGATCTTCAACTCTACTACAAAGCAATAGTAACAAAAACGGCATGGTATTGGTACCAAAATAGAAAGGTGGATCCATGGTACAGAATAGAGGACATGGACACAAACCCAAATAAATACAATTTTCTCATACTAGACAAAGGGGCCAAAAATATGCAATGGAGAAAAGATAGCCTCTTCAACAAATGGTGCTGGGAGAATTGGAAATCCATATGCAACAGAATGAAACTAAACCCATATCTCTCACCATGCATGAAACTAAACTCAAAATGGATTAAGGATCTTGGAATCAGACCAGAGACCTTGCAACTTATAGAAGAAAAAGTAGGTCCAGAGCTTCAACATGTCAGCTTAGGACCAGACTTCCTCAACAAAACTCCCATAGCACAAGAAATAAAAGCAAGAATCAATAACTGGGATAGATTCAAACTAAAAAGCTTTCTCTCAGCAAAGGAAACTATCAGCAATGCGAAGAAATAGCCTACAGCATGGGAGAAAATCTTTGCCAATCACACTTCAGATAGAGCACTAATCTCCAGAATCTATGAAGAACTCAAAAAACTCTACACCAAGAATGCAAATAATCCAATTGACAAATGGGCTAAGGAAATGAATAGACACTTCACAGAAGAAGATCTACAAGCAATCAACAAACATATTGAAAAATGTTCAACATCTCTAGTAATAAGAGAAATGCAAATCAAAACCACCCTAAGATTCCATCTCACCCCAATGAGAATGGCGATTATCAAGTATACAAGCAACAACAGGTGTTGGCGAGGATGTGGGTGAAAGTACACTCATACATTGCTGGTGGGGCTGCAAATTAGTGCAGCCACTCTGGAAAGCAGTGTGGAGACACCATAGAAAACTTGGAATGGAACCACCATTTGACCCAGCTATCCCACTCCTTGGGCTATACCCAAAGGACTTACAATCAGCATATTACAGAGATACAGCCACATCAATGTTCATAGCTGCTCAGTTCACAATATCCAGATTGTGGAACCAACCTAGATGTCCTTCAATTGATGAATGGATAAAGAAACCGTGGCATATATATACAATGGAATATTACTGAGCCATAAAGAATGATAAAAGTATGGCATTTGCAGGCAAATGGATGAAACTGGAGAATATCATGCTAAGTGAGATACGCCAATCTCAAAAACCAAAGGACAAATGATATCACTAATAAGTGGATGATGACAAATAATGGGGGACGGGAGGGGTTAGTGTTAGGATTAGAGTTAGTGTTAGGGAAGGAGGCAAGAATGGAGAAAGAAGGACTGTATTGAGGGAAAAGAGGGGTGGGTGGGGTGGGGGGAAGGGAATAAAATAACAGTATGAATCAAGCAACATTACCCTATGTAAATTTATGATTACACAAATGGTATGCCTGTACGCCATGTACAAACAGAGAAAGAACATGTATCCCATTTGTTTACAATAATCAGAAAAAAAAAAGGAATTTGCTGGGCTGGGCCTGTAGCTCAGTGGCAGAATGCTTGCCTAGCATATGTGAGTTACTGGGTTCGATCCTCAGCACCACGTATAAACAAATAAAATAGAGGCATTCTGTCCATACACAACTACAGAAAGCTTTGAAAAAAAAGAAATTTGCTTTTTTGTGCTTTTTCTCCTTTTGCTAGAAGACACAGCTCTCCTGCTGTCCTAAGCTAATTCCTTCCCCTATGATCCAGAGAGATCCCATCATTGTTTATCTTGTCCCAAACCTGCCCTATCACACAACTTCTCACACAACCGTCAAAAGCTTTCCTTTGCCTTTGACTTCTATTTATTCCTTAGTTCCTTGCTTCCTATGGTATCCAAGCATCTCTTTCTCTTTCCCAGTTTCTATCACTGCAATCTGAAACTTACTCAACATGTTCCATGTTTTAATTTTTCTTTGATTAACCACAATAAACCATATTCTTCCTACTTACAACTTTATCTTTCTTGTTCTTGAAAAAAGGTTACGGAAGTTGGATAATTTGCCCATATTTTCATTCAATTTCCCTCCCATCTATAAGAAGGAAATGAACCAATTATCCAAAGGCTGAAAGTGAAAACTATTAATTTTCCTCCAGGTTTCTCAATTTCAGAGTATGCAGAGATGCCAGAGATGCCTTATAATATTTTCTTATTGAAAGAATGGACATACGATTTATTATTCCTTAAGACTAAATGGCCTCATAATGTAGTAGTTACTTGGATTTCAAAGTTTGGAATCTCAGCTCTGCCACAAAGGCACTTATCTTCTCTGAAATTTACTTTTCCTTTCTGTGAGCTAAAGGTAAGAAAATGTAATTTAGTGGTGGTTTTGAGAAGCAAATGAGGTAAGCATTGTAAAACCCTTAGCACAATCTCTGGCATGTAACATTATGAATATAGTTATTCCTCATTAATCAATGGTAATATTGTAGCTATTGCTATTTTTTGTAGCTACTTTATTATTGTTATTACTAATTGCTGTAGCGTTTGATTCTCTTCTTGCCTTTTACTCTTTCACAATTTTCTGTTAGGACTTTTTGTCTATTTACACAACACTTATATTCTCTGAGTTTTGTTCATGACTCACTTTTCTTCCCCTCTACACATTCTCTTCAATTGATTCCATCCTTCTGCAGAATATTGACTGTCACTTGTATGCATCCTTTCTGTGAAGTTTTGGATGTACCCACCCAGATATCCAGCAGAGGCCACACATTCGCTATTTCCTAAAGAGCATAGATTTACTTCTTTCCAAACCTAAAGAGGCAACAGTATCAATAGCACCAGATGTCCACATCAGAAATTGGGAATAAACTTACACTTTTTTTTTTTTAAATCTGCTCACCAACTCATTACCCATGAACTCAGATACTCTGTGATAGGGAATATAACTATGACAAGATTTCAATCCTATATCCTTTCTAAATTCATAGCTTAACAAGTTTCAATTAATCACTAAGTCCTATTAATTCTAACCCTTAACTATTCCCAGAATCTACCCTCCTTCTGTTGTCTTATTCCTTACTTATATAGTTGGTCTTCCCCTGACAATCTGCATTCCTCTCTTTTTGGGTACTGGGGATTGAACCCAGGGGTGCTATACCTCTGAGCTACAGCCCACCCCCTTTTATTTTGAGAGAATTTCTCAGTAATACCCACCTAGCCTTGAACTTGCAATCCTCCTGCCTCAATATCCCAAGTTGCTGGGATTACAGGTGTGCACCGCAATGCCAGACCCCAGCTTCCCCATTTTTTATTTTTTACTTTGGAGATGGTATTGCGCTAAATTGTCCAGGCTGGCCTTCAATCCTCCTGCCTCATCCTCCCAAGTTGCTGGGATGACAGGCAGGTGCCACTTATCTTCTTTTAGATTTTTAAAAAAAAATTTTTTGTTGTGCTCGGGATTGAACCCAAGGCCTTGTGCATATGATACAAGCACTCTACCACCTGAGCTATATCCCCCATCCCTTCTTTTAGTTTTAATTATGGTAAAATACATATAACAAAATTACCTTCAACCATTTTTAAGCATACAATTCAATGGTATTAAACACATTTGCATTGTTGTGCAATTGTCACTACCAACCATCTCCAAATCTTTCATTTTGCAAACTGAGACTATGCTTATTAAATAATTCCTATTCATCCCTTCTGTGAGCTCCTAGAAAGCACAATTGTGCTTTCTCTATAAATTTGACTACTCTTGCTACCTCAAATAAGTGGAATCAATACATTTGTCCTTTTGTGAATGACTTTCACTCAATACAATGTCTTCATTTCACTCATATTGAAGACTTCCTCCTTTGAAATAATAATGAGGCTGAATAATATTACATGAAACACATACATCACAATTTGTTGCTCATCTAACTAAACTTATTTGGATAATAATTCTATAGCCCATAGTCCTATTAAGAATTCAGCCTGTTTCGGGGACCTGGAAAAGTTATCACTGTACCACTTGAAGTTCCCCAACATTTCCTGATTTTATTTGACAGCCTATACTTCTTTGAGATACTTTTTATTGAGATATCTCTTCCTTTCTCCCATGGAGCAGTGTGTCTTAGGGCCAGCGTTGTGGTTAGATAGGAGAAGAGTGAGATAAAGGCCATAAATAGATTTATATTACCTTATTCAGAAGTATTTACAGGTCACTCCTGTGTGGCGTGCATTGTCTCAGTCCCTGTAGTTAACTACTCCATCCACACTGGCCAGATGGCTCTTGGTTGAGAGACTGGATGAAAAGTGCTAAAACAGGGAGTTTGGCACCCCTTACACCCTACCGCAGGTGCTTGGAGAGAATTTGTGTTTTTCACTCCCATACAGGTATGGACATGAAGCAGGAAAAGGCAGAAGATGGACAGGAGACTCCTCCCTCCTCACCACCACCGGCTCACCCATCTCACCCTGGCTCCCTGTTCTCAGCAGCATAGTTTTGAGGGAATGTTGCAAATTAACTGCAGAAGAGGACCAGGGAGGTGCCTCTGGGGTTCTTTCTCTGCACAGCCCGACAGAGTCTCACACTACCATCACAGTATTTTCATTATTAAGGATCTAGCCAAGGTGATGAAGGGCACAGTACTGTACGGAATGACGTGGAGATAATGAATTTCCTCCTTTCTGATGCTTCCTTGTATGTTATCACAGTCATCAAAGCAGATAAAAAAATTGAATTGTCTCTGAGTCACAGTCTTCTCGATTGTACACACTCTTACATCTGTCCAGAGAACTGATGTAATTTCTTGGAAAATAATGACTTTTTTGTGTCTCCAGCGGTATTACTCTGGTTTATTACCAAAAAGGCAGAGGTTGGCTGTAATCTTAATTAGCATGGATTAAACTCTTTTTTTTTTTTGTAGTAATCCTCTTCTGGGTTTCTTTTCAATTGTGTTTTTATCATAGTAGTGTGATCCAAGATGTTTCAGACAATGAAAGCAATCCAAAGATTTATAGTATATGAAAGATTTTCTACTTTTTCCCACTAAGTGAAGCCAATCAGAAGGAAATATAATAAAGTAAAATTTTTTTAGACTTTCCTGTCTGTACCATAGCAGGAAAATTCCCCTTGTAAATAAGTTGTCTTCTTTTTTCCAGAATGAGGTTTATTACAAAAAGGTTTATTAACTCCCTCTGGGAGTTGATGAAAGTTCCATCTCTTCGATTCAGTGTAACTCAGTGGGAGTTGATTCTGAAGAGTGTTGGTGGTGGTGATCTCACTGTTCTTGTATCTCATGTCTACACTTTAGTTTCTATGCCAAGGTTGATTTCCCTAATGGAAAAGTTCCTAAGACAAAGTTTTTTTTGCATTTTCACATGTCCCTTTTCCCTCCCACACATGAATCACATTCTTCATACTTTGGCATGTGGCACTTATGAGTTGGCTCAACCCATCCAAGATGGTCTGCCTCCAGATCCCTACTGGCATTTGTTATTTGTACATCCAGGGTACAACTGGTAATGAGTGTGCTTAGCTGAAACCCTCAGTCAGCAGGAGAACATTCCAGAAAGAGACTGGATGATCACAGCCAGCATGTGGGTTCCTCTGTTCTGCCTCCCAGGTAGAGGCCAGGAGACAGCCCACTTAAATATGATAATCTAAGGGGTAAAAAATGGATGTGCACTCCTGAAACGTCTCCCTCAGTGGACTACTGGGGTGACATCGAAGTCAACTCTTCAGGTTATTGTTTTAGCTCCACAAGATTCCATTTAAACCGGGGTTCTTAACCTAAGTTCCATGGAATCCTGGAAGTCTATGAATGGCTAAGAAGAAAAGTAAGACATCTGAAATCTCATGCAGTTTTGTGTGTTTCTGAGAAGAGAATTCCTACATCTCCTTATGTTCTCCAGTATGTCTGTAATTTTTTTCTCTATAAGTGAGTTGGGATGACTGCAGTATAATATATGTAGATTTTAATTATTTGGTAGATCAGTTTTTATCGAGAAATATAGGGTAAGAGATCACTTGAGAAAGGCACCATATTAAGGTTCTCCAAAGAAACAGAGCCAATAAGGTACACTTAATTATGAGAGCTTGGCTGACATGGTTATGGTGGTAAGAAGTTCCATGATTTTCCATCTGTGAACTAGAGGTTCAGGAAAAGCAGTGGGTAGTTCCAGTTCAGGCCCAAAGTTCTGAGAACCAGGAACTCTGATAATGTGAGGGCACGAGAAGTTGAATGTCTCAGCTCTGGAGAGAAAATTCACTCTACTTCTGCCTTTTTGTTCTATTTAGGCCCTCAACAGATTGGATGATGGCCACTCAGACTGGTGAGAGCAGATCTTCTTTGCTCAGTCTACTGATTCAAATGCTCATCTCTCTCTCTCTTTTTTTTTCCCAAGAGAAAATGTATTTTAATATATCATCGCAACTTCCCCTTATGTATGTTTTATTTATTTTTATTATTATTATTGTATACAAATGGGACACATGTTGTTTCCCTATTTGTAAATGGAGTCAAGGCATACCATTTGTGTAATCATACATTTACATAGGGCAATGATGTTTGATTCATTTTTTTTCTCTTCCCCCCACCCCTCCCACCCCTCTTTTCCCTCTATACAGTCCTTCTTTCCTTCATTTTTACCACACTCCTTATCCCTAACCCTAATCCTAATGCTAACTTCTCCCACTCCCCATTATATGTCCTCATCCACTTATCAGCGAGATCATTCATCCTTTAGTTTTTTGAGATTGGTTTATCTCACTTAGCATGATATTCTCCAATTTCATCTATTTGCCTGCAAATGCCATAATTTTATCATTCTTCATTGTGGAGTAATATTCCATTGTATATATATGCCACAGTTTCTTTATCCATTCATCAACTGAAGGGCATCTAGTTTGGTTCTACAATCTGGCTATGGTGAATTGAGCAGCAATGAACATTGATGTGGCTGTATCTCTGTAGTATGCTGATTTTAAGTCCTTTGGGTATAGGCCAAGGAGTGGGATAGCTGGGTCAAATGGTGGTTCCATTCCAAGCTTTCTGAGGAATCTCCATACTGTTTTCCAGAGTGGCTGCACTAATTTGCAGCCCCACCAGCAATGTATGAGTTTTCCTTTTTCACCACATCCTCACCAACACCTATTGTTGCTTGTGTTCTTGATAATCACCATTCTAATTGGGGTGAGATGAAATCTCAGGATAGTTTTGATTTGCATTTCCCTTATTACTAGGGATGTTGAACATTTTTTCATATATCCGTTGATTGCTTGTACATCTTCTTTTGTGAAGTGTCTGTTCATTTCCTTAGCCCATTTGTTGATTGGATTATTTGAATTCTTGGTGTAGAGTGTTTTGAGTTCTTTATATATTCTGGAAATTAGCACTCTATCTGAGGTATGTTTGGCAAAGATATTCTCCCACTCTATAGGCTCTCTCTTCACATTGCTGATAGTTTCCTTTGCTGAGAGAAAGGTTTTTAGTCTGAATCTATCCCAGTTGTTGATTCTTGCTTTTATTTCTTGTGCTATGGGAGTCCTGTTAAAGAAGTCTGATCCTAAGCCAACAAGTTGAAGGTACTACAGTGACACAGCCATATCAGTGTTTACAGTAGCTCAATTCACAATAACTAAACTATAGAATTAACCTAGATGCCTTTCGACAGATGAATGGATAAAGAAAATGTGTTATATGTACATGATGGAATATTTCTCAGCCTTAAAGAAGAATGAAATGATGGCTTTTGCAGGCAAATGGATGGAACTGAAGAATATTATGCTAAGTGAAATAAGCCAATCCCAAAAACCCAAAGACCAAACAAATGTTTTCCCTGATATGGGAATACTAATTCACAATAAGGTTGGGGGAGAATAGTGGTATTTTGGACTAAGCACAAAGGAGTGAAGGGAGGGAGGGGTTATGGGGATAGGAATGACAGTAGAATGAATCAGACATAATCACCCTATGTGCATATGATTACAAGACCTGTGTAACTCTACATCATGTACAACCAGACAAATGAGAAGTTATACTCTATTTATGTATGATGTGTCAAAATATATTCTACTGTCATGTATAACTAATTAGAACAAATGATTTTTTAAACTATAAAACAAAATATGCTTAAAGCACCAAAAAATAAAGGGACTGGAGCCAGAATGATGTGAAACTTTAAAACGTGTCTCAGTTCAGGAAATAAGATGTACCTGACCCCTTCGCTTTCTGCTTTTTTTTTTTTTTTTAATCCTATGAAGATTTCTGCAATGGTCTTTGAAATGCTGCATGTTGCCAATACAACTAAATGGAATCACAGGCACTGTGTCTCAAATTCTATGCAACATCCCTGAAAGGGATGGAAGTACAGATAGGAAAGTGCCAAGTGTATGGAAGCCACACTGATTATGGGCCACTTTTTGAACCAAGGAAGGGTATACTCAATGTGTAACAGAGATTTTTATGTTTAATACCTATACCATCCATACATCCAGAAAGGATCAAAAAAGACATCTGTGTCAGGCAGCCCACAAAGGAGATGCCTCTGCTGTGAGTTAGGATGTCCACAGTCATCTTTGGGACCATGGTAGAGATGAGAAATATATCAGCCAAGGACAGGTTGGAAAGGAAGAAGTACATGGGGGTGTGGAGGTGGGAGTCAGAGCTGACAGCCAGGATTATAAGCAGGTTCCCCAGCACTGTGACCAGGTATGTGGACAGGAAGAGTCCAAAGAGGATGGTTTGCAGTCCAAGATAATCTGGGAGGCTCATGAGATGAAATTCTGAGACACGTGTTACATTTTGTGGTTCTATATTGTTTGGACAACTTTTGAAAATGAAAAGTTAGAAAAAAATGAAATGAGTATATCATCTCCTAGAACTGTATCTATAGTTTAAACAAAGCAATTGTCTTATGCTGACCTCACATTTGACCATACACACGTGGTGATAGTTCTGATTTGTCACAAACAAATTCCCTTTTTTTTTGTACCAGGGATTGAACCCAGGGGCACTTTAGGGACAGGGTCTCACTGAGTTGCTTAGGTTCTTGCTAAGTTGCTGAGGCTGGGTTTGAACTCACAATCCTCCTGCCTCAGCCTACTGAGTTGCTGGCATTACAGGCTGCACCCTGCACCCAGTTACAAATCCCACATTCTTGAATGCTTTCCTAGTTGATTTTCTTGTTGTTGCTATTCATCTCTTTCAATAACATTTACATTAGAGACAGTCCAGTAAAGAGTGTTACAAGATTGAGAACAGACAACACTCCATTTTCACAGAAAAACACAGCCAACTCTTTTCAGCCAAAAAAAAAAAAAAACATGTTTATAGTTGAGCTATGGAGCCAACCTAGGTACCCTTCAACAGATGAATGGATAAAGAAATTGTGGGGTATATTCACAATGGAATATTACTCAGCAATAAAGAACAATAAGCTTATAACATTGAATGGATAGATCTGGGATCTATCATGCTAAGGGAAATAAGTCAATTCCAAAAAACCAAAGATCAAATTTTTTTGCTGGTATGTGGAAGCTAAACCACAATAAAGTGGGGAGAAGAAGAGAAGTTCAATAGATTAGAAAAGGAGCATAGAGGGAAGGGAGAAGAGAGAGGAATAGGAAAGACAGTAGAATGAATCTAACATAATTTTCTTATGTATATGTATGAAAATAGCTAAGTGAATCCCACCATCATGTACACTTACAAGAATGGGGTCCTAATAAGAATAAGACACATTCCTTGCTTGCTTAATTATATCATAATGGATTCTACTGTCATAACTAAAAAGAAACCAATAAAAATAAAAATAAATAAAATGAAGAATAAAAAAAATCCTTCCTTCATTAATAAAAAAAATCATTCTAATTAAAGGTAATTGGAAAAATGTCAAACATAGCCTATTTTATTCTAAGACAGTGATACAAATTTCCTGGATGCAGAATATTTATAAACACTCTGTGAGAGCTAAAACCATGTTATTGGAATTCAAACAAAGTTGAAGATCCATAATGACAAGACATTTTTATTTGCCAGTTAAATCCATAGATTTTCATAATTCTTTCACTTTAAGATTTCATTCCTTCATAGAAATAGGGTTTCATTCAAATATGTAGATTGTCTTTTTAAAACCATTTTTTAGCCCTAGCCTTGGCTTTAGTGGACTTCAAAGTTTGATGAATATGCACATAACCACAAAGCATCACTGATCACACACACTAGAGTAGAGTGTGCATCTTGTCAATAATTAAACAGTAATAAATTTAGGAAACATTTCTGCAATGTTTTATTTTATACAGAGTTATCTGTATCAACAACCCCATACAAACATAAGAAAACATCCTACATGTGAGACCACTTTTGCTATTTTCCATTTGGGTAGGATTTTTTGTTTTTTGCTTTTGCTCTTTGTTATTGTTTTTTGGCTTTGCTTTATTTTGCATTCCATAGTGTCCTGGTAATATCACTTTTTAATCATAAATCTATTATTTACAAATGAATAATTTAGCACCTGAAGATATGCCCCAAACCTGACTGAAACTCAGTCTTCTTAACCCAGGTTAAAAGAATTTCATGCTAATCCTTCCATGAAGGCAAGGTTCATTGACTAGTAATGTGAGGGAGAGGCCTACAGGAGCTAGAATCAGTCTAGGAAGAAAGCAGAACTTTGAAAGAGAATTCCTGGACCCCATCCCAGAACATAACCTTAGTCCTCTGAGCTGAAACGTTGCTTATTGGTATCATCCCAACTGTCATGTTGCCCCAGTGAAGAAACAATGTTCCTGACAGTGTCTCCTCCTTCCACCATCTCCCACGACACTTACTGGGTACCACCACGTTTCTGCTGGGGCATCACCAAGGAGCATGGATCCAGTGCTCTCTCCTGCTTGGTGTGTGGTGAAACCTCAGACTCTGTACTTGGGACTTGAAAAATGACTCAAGTTTATGAAGATGCTCATGAAGACAACAGCACTGGAACTGGCAAAGTAAAGGTCTAGAGCACTGGTTAATTGTTTCAACTGTGCAACCTTGGAGGCTCAGTGCACAAAGTGCCTAATTAACCAATTGGCTCGCATTAATTCAGTCTCTGAGGACTTGTTAATATTAAAGGAAACAGAAAAAGAAAAAAGTACAAGTACTTGGGAAAGTTTTCAGGAGGAAACTCAACTATACTCTTCCTTTCTGACTTCCAAGTTGTTGGATCTTTATGTAAAACTCAGACTACTTTTTCTTCACCGTAACAACAGACTATGGGAATTGATATCTGTCAATCCACTGTATTAATCAGAAAATATAAGGAGAATTAGATTTCTTGTTTCAAGAATCTTACACTATTTTCATTACTATTTTTCTCTAAGGAGAAGTTCTTATTTTGATTTATTTTTCCCTTTTATTGGGTTGGTATTTTATGTATTGAAGATGTATGGACTTTTTTACTAATCCAACTGAATGTTGGTTCACTGCGGGGGCATCCAGAATTTCCATCCAGTGCTTGACAAAGATCCTCTGAAGAATGATTGCAAAGGCTCATCCTAAAAGGAATTCCCGGATGTTTTGCTCCAGAGCATGGTGTTTTTTTCTGCTGTGTTTTTCTGATAATATATTACTCATTTCACTCTGAATGGATTGCTTAAGGGGACAAGGGGAATACAACAAAAATTCCAGAAAATATTACCTACAATCTGAAAAACAATGGGTCTTTACCACTAACAAAATTAAAAATAATTTTGCAATCATGCAATGAGTCCCTGAAAGCCTATGGAGAAAATAGTTATAGATCTGCCTTTGTCTCCAACAGGCTGGTTAAATTTTAACGATGGTTTGTTTATGTGTGGTGGTGAGGTAAGAGAATGTTTCACAACATTCCTTCCTTCCTACAAAGAATATGTCACCCCTGTAATAAACTTTGGTACACAATAACCATTGGGACCACTGCCCTCCTGTAACCCTTAACTCAGCAATTTAGATATTAACCAGATGGACCTAGTAGAGCTGGTCACATGAGATTACTTGTCTATCGCTTTAACTGTGAGAATAATAAGAATAGTCTTAGGTCACATAGAGTTTAGATATTAAGGAAATAAACATTGTATTAGTTCATTGACATAGTTAGATATTCTTAAAACAATTGTGATTAGGTAAGGATAATCTGTAAGGTTGTTGTTTTCAACCTATGCTTTGGAAACTTCTTTAATATTAACCACAAGACTGCCATTATAGCCTGAAGAAAAATCTATATAAACCCAGCCTTCCCCAGAATAAAGTGGGATTGATTGCACCAGAACTAGAGTCTGTGTCTTTCATTCTCCATCCATCGCCAATGCTGTCTCCCCATGCCCCGTTTACCTGTGTGGAACCCATGGACTCCTGCTAGGGCTGGACCCCGGCAGTTCTTTCTTCTCTAATGAAATTACATTGATACATTATGAAACCACTGATGTTTACATAATTTTTTTTTAATTTTTACACACTGCATATCGATTCATTGTACACAAATGGGGTACTTTTCATTTCTATGGTTGTGCACGATGTAGATTCATAGCATTCATGTAATCATACATGTACATAGGGTAATGATGTCTGTCTCATTCCACCATCTTTCATACCCCTGCTCCCTCCTCCCTCTCATTTGCAGATGCCATTTTCCACCTTTTAATGAAATAAACTTTTGGCCATAATAACATCAGTGAGCTGATGGACTGCTAAGGGCCAAACCTTAATTCCTCCACGGAGACACTGACTTAACAACATAGATGGACCAAGTTGCCTTTGTAAGAACTCCATGAACTAGTCAAGAGATATTAGCACATGAGAGAAACCCAAATCCAGGAAGAAGTGAATCAAAGTTGTCAAGAAACCTTGCTGGATTTTCCCTTTAAGGACCCACCCCTTCCCAGAAGTGGCATGGCAGAATCAGGAGAAAATTCCCAAGTTCTGCCTCAGAAGAAGAAGAAGGTAGAATATTCATCTAAAGTAGTATCTTTCTAGTGGGCTGCCCGGACTGGCTATGTCTGACTTGGAGCACTAAAGAGAAAGACAATGCACTTGGAATGCCTGGACAGAGGCCACAGAGAATAACGTTAAGGCAGCCTTAGACTGCAGTACCACAAACAGATGACAGGTGGGACAAGAAACGATGGACTCTTGAAAACAAAGGCAAACCTCCTAATGGTTAACATTATACAAACAAGCCAGAGAAAATTCATTCTCTGAAAACGTTTGAGAATTTCTAGGTTTTTTGTTTGTTTATTTGTTTTTAGTCTGGGGATTAAATCCAGGTCCTCACATATGCTGGGCAAATGCCCTTCCACTGAGCTACATCCCCAGCCCTAAAGTCTATCAGTCTATTGGTGAAAGTCTTCTACTATATGAAGCCAATCCATAAAACTGAGAAGTAGCTATTTTCTCAAAGTTAAAATCTCAACCAAGAGCACAAGCACAAGGCATGCAAAGAAACATGGAAGCTTGACCCAACCAGAGAAATAAACTAAATATTCATAAAATGATTATGAAATCTTCCTTAAATGAAATCTATGACTTATCTGACAACAAATTCAAAATATCCACCTGAAGGATAATCAGTAAGCTAAAAGAGAACACAAACAGACAACAAAATCAGGGAAACAATGCAAGAACAAAATGAGACTATTAAAGACATATAAATTATTAAAAAGAAACAAAACTTTTGGAGTTGAATGATACAATAAGTAAATTGAAATATTCAATAGTGTTCATAATAGACTCAATCAAGCAGAGGAAAAAAATCAATGAACTTAAGGACATATCATTTGAAATTATTGAATCAATGAAGCAAAAGAAAAAGGAATAAATAAAAGTGAAGAGATACTAAAGGTTTTATGAGAAATCATAAAGCTGAATTTTTTGTATTAGCGGAGTTTCAGAAAGGGAATAGAGTGAAAGAGATAGAGATTAAAAATTTTAAATAATTAATGTAATTTTAAACTTCCTAAATTTGAAGACAAAAATAGACATATATATTCAAAAACTAAATAAACTCTGATAAATCCAAAGACTCCCATAATAAGACATATTATAGTCAAATCATCAAAAGTCACAAAGATAGAACCATGGCAGCATCAAGGGAAAAGCAATTCATCACATACAAGGAAACTCCTAAAAGATTATCAGCAGATTGCTTAGTAAAATCCTTGGGCACCTTAAAAGTTCTGTTTCAAGCCACACAACAATTCAATAAATCAGATGGTGGTGATACTCAAGCATCAGTGTTTTTAAAGATCCCTGAGTGCTTCCCATAAAGACAATCTTGAGGACTAGTAATATGCATCCTAAAAGATAACCTGCACAAATAAATTTTTGATACATACAAATTTTGTATGGCAAATACACAGGAGTTGTTGAAAATATGTTAATTATAAGAAATTTTAAGTATATAAAAAGATTTCATCTTTCTGAGATACTTGGATCATTAATCCAAGTGCAGAAGTTGCATAAGTATAATAGAATTCAGAAATGCATGAATAAACTATACAAAAATACAGAATATTCCCACAGTTTCACTAAAGACAGATTTTTTAAAAAGCAATATTTACATAGGAAATAGGAAAATGAATGAAAACCATAAGATCTAAAACATGATGTCATGAAGGAGATCAGATTTGCTGGTCTCGATGTTTAGTTTTGCTGCCTTTGCCAACCAGCACTACAAAGGGATGCCACAGGTCCTGAGAATAGACTATTTTTCTGAAAAGCTTCTGCATGGCCCTCTTGATGTCCTTGTTCCTAAGGCTGTATATAAAAGGGTTGAGCATAGGTGTAACTACAGTATACACTACTGAGGCTACTGCACCCTTCCTAGGAGAAAGTGAGACAGCTGAACTAAGATACACCCCAAGGCCTGTCCCATAAAATAAGCAAACAACTAACAGGTGAGACCCACAAGTGGAGAAGGCTTTATATTTCCCACCTGATGATGGAACTCTCAGAATAGAGGAAACTATTTTATAGTAAGAGAAGAAGATCCCTGAGATAGGAAGAAAACCAGAGATGTCACCAACAAAATACATGACTATGTTATTGGTAAACATGTCAGAACAGGCAAGGTTGAGGAGCTGGGAAGGGTCACAGAAGAAATGAGAAATCTCCACATTCTTGAAGTAGGTAAGTTGTAACACCATTGAATTGTGCAGCTGGGAGACCAAAAGGCTGATGAGAACTGACAACAAAACCAAGAAGCTACAAAGGCAAGGGTGCATAATGACCTGGTAGTGTAGTGGGTGGCAAATGGCCACAAACCTGTCATAGGCCATTACACTTAGAAGCAGACTATCTAAACATCCAAAAAGCATAAAAAAAGACATCTGAGTCAGGCAGCCTGCATATGAGATGACTCTGCTGTGAGTTTGGATGTCCACAATCATCTTTGGGACTGTGGTAGAGGTGAAACTGATGTCAGTCAAGGACAGGTTGGAGAGGAAGAAGTACATGGGCGTGTGGAGGTGGGAGTCAGAGCTGACTGCCAGGATGATGAGCAGGTTCCCAAACACTGTGACCATGTACATGGACAGGAAGAGTCCAAAGAGGATGGGCTGCTGGTCTGGATCTTCTGAGAGTCCCATGAGATGGAATTCTGAGACATGTGTTACATTCTGTGGTTCTATATTGGATGGACACCTTTTGAGAAGGAAAAGATTAGAAAAAATTAAATAAGCAAAGCAGCATGCAGCACTGTCTATTATTTTGGATTAAGGTAATTCACTAGTAAAGTCTTTTCATATGAGGGCCATATACCCTCAGCATTATTTCTTAGTTGTGACAAACCCAAACATCTTAGAACTCTTTCATCACTGATTTTTGTGGTATTCATCTTTTTCTGTACACAACACCCTTGGAAACACTCAACTAAAGTTATGTTTTAAAATCAAAAAGGATTAGAGATAAATACATAATTATGGTAAAATATTTAAGACAAAACAAAGATAAATGTCCTTTAAACTTTAAGAAAAAGACCATTCTAATTATAAGAAAGTAAAAAGCAGTCGTATTTTACTCAAATACAATGCAAGATATTCTTTTAATATGTAATATTGACAAGCTTTATAAGTGCTAAAACCAAAGTATCTGAATTCTAACTCAAAGTCAAATGTTCATAATCATAAAGCATTTTTATGTACCAGTTATCTTCATGAATTTTCATCCTTTTTGTTCTTCTGACTTTGTTCCTTTATGCAATTAAACACTCACTCAAAAATGTAGAACATCTTTTTTAATTCTTTTCTAATATAACATCTAACCTTAGTCTAATGTACTTCAGATTTTGACAAACGTGTTGGTTAAATATAATAAATCACATAGCATCACTGATCCCATAGATGTCATCAGTGTACAATAAACATCCAAATCATTAAACAAATAATAATTAGCATTTATGAAATATTTTCTTTCTAATAATTCCCTTTTCATTCAGTATTAACTTCTCAGTCTTACACAATCTCAAGGAAACATCGGGTATTTCATGCTTATTTGGCTTGATTAAAGTACTAAATGGGATTCTTTTATTTCATTGATAAAATACAGTCATGTTTTGGAGGTATAGAGTGATATTAAGATATGTGTATATAGTGTAGAGGAATTGGGACATTTTCTTCCCTTGTTTTATCATATTGGTCAGATATCAGTGAGACTCTGAGATATTGCAGATTTCCTCTATTGGCTTATAGTGTCCCTGTAAATTTCCAGTATATCACCTCCCAGCCTTCGGTAGCCTGAAGTCTTGGAGGAACTTGATAATGCAGTGCTTCCAAAGAAAGCTGCCCCTAGCCCTCTAGTGGGTCCAGGGCTGGGGGCTGGTTCTGCATGGAAATCCTCTCACTGGGCAGGCCTGCTCTGAGAAGCTGGATGTAGACAGGGTCTGCCACTGCCTGAGGGAGCCAGGCTGCTCGGAAAAGCCTCTCGCTGTCCTGCCCTGGTCCCAGAAGCTGCCTGCAGGCCCGGGGCCCGCTGCTGGGTTCAGAGCTTGGGGTTGGCTCTGTGCCGAAAAGCTCTCACTGGGTGGGCCTGCTCCGAGAAGCTGGCTGTGGATGGTGCCTGCTGATGGAGAGAGCAGGGCTGCTTGGGGAAGACTCTTGCTGCCCTGCTCTGCTCGAGAAGCTGCCCTCTGTTTGGGCCTGCCACCTGGGTCAAGCTTCACCCAGTGGGAGAGATTCACCCCATGGCTCTATGTTGGTCCGAGCCTCTCAAAACCTCTCCTTCCTGAATCCTGAGTTCTGGAGGGACAGGAGATGCAATCACCCTCTAGTCTGCCATCTTGGATCTCCAGTGTAGAGTAATTGGATCAAGTTTAAATGAATTTCTAATCTTAAGCATTTGGAAATATTGTGTCCTCATAAAATTCAATCCCCTTGCTGACATTTGAGGAATTTAGGGCCATGGGTACCCCGAACCCAAGCCTGACACCTAGCCTTCTTATGCCTAATTAATAGCTATTCACATCAGTGTTTCCTGATATGAGAATTTCAGTTCTCTTTCACCAGCTCCCTGAGAGCACCTGTAGTCCTTGTTTCTCTTGGCATATTGTACAATTTAATTTCAGTAAAAATACAAAAGAAAAACCACAGACAGGCTAATGTAGTAAACACCAGGGACGTTTCCACATTGGTAAAATGAAGATCATAGTTGAACTTACCTTACAGTGGTGTGTTTAAGAAATTGGATGAACTGAAACAAAGTGCTTAGACCAGTGGTCATCAATCCTTGTTGATCAATATATTTACCTGTGGGTATTTAAACTATACTGATGCTCTGCCACAGTTTAGAACCAATTAAATAATTATCTCTACACATGTGGTTCTTAGTGGTCCAGGGTCAAGAATCAATATCTTAGAATATTGCCACACATAGGAAATGCTCCATTAATAGTATATAGGTTATTAATAATACTACCTGTATTAAAATACAAACATTTCCATATTTGCTTCAGAACTTCTATTTTATAGAGATCTGAAATATTACCAATAAATTTTTAGTTTTCTTATATCTATGCATAATCTCATTCCTCTGCACATCTGTCCCCCAAATGCAAACACTGTCATGAATTTGGTAAGTATATTTTGTCAATGATTCTATAACATTAGTATTGATTTACTTATGTGTAATTTTCTTAAAAATCTATGTAACCAATATATTGTTCTATATTACATCTAACATTTTACTAAAACACTGAGCTAAAGTCTTTCTGCAAAGTACATATGCTTAGATATAACACTTTGATGCAAAATATTGCCTGAGGACTGGATTTCATTTTATTTATCAATTTCTCATTACAACAATCCTATGAAAATTCTCAAACTTCTCTCATTATAGAAGTGAGAATTTGTATATGATGTGTGTGTGGAAGATAGCTGTTTGAGTTGTAAAAAAGATATATGTTCAATTTTTACTATTTATTGCCTACATTTATTTTCCCATTAGAAAAAATCAGTTGCTATCGAATACTTTCTCTTAGGATATCAAATGAACCCAAGTTCAGTGGCACATACCTGTAATCCCGGCAACTCCGGAGAATGAGCCAGGAGGATGACAAGTTCAAAGCTGGCCTCAGCAATTTAGTGAGGCCCTAACCAACTTAGTGAGACCCTGTCTCTACATAAAAAATCAAAGCACCCCTGGGTTCAATCCCCAATACCAAACAAAACAACAACAAAAAAGATATCAATAAGAAATATTCTTGAATTGTGTCTAATGTAATTGAGAGTTCCATGTGAGAATTCTCATCTTACATAGGGAATTATATTTCCATGTCTCAGATGTCCAAACTTAGTTGTAAAATGCATTATTATTCACTTTAAAAGTTATATACTCATGTCAGAAATGCCCCTATAAACCACCAGTTCATTCCCCTACTTCACAGATGAACTCACTGAATTGCATGACAAAGAATCAATGTTTCTGCTTTGGTTCATGCTCAAGTAGGTTTGACAAGAAAAACTCTAACTCATATCTCCTGAGGAGACAAAGTCCTGAGACTACAGTCAATAGACCAAGGTCTAAGACCCATGTCTTAACTCTCATGGTGTGTTACATATAAAAAAACCTCTCCACCTCTCTATACTAGCTCTCCCTACCTGGAAATGGGGAGAATAATAATAAACTCTAGAGATGTAGGGCCCCTAAACTTAACAAATATTTGTCCATTGTTTTGTAATTAGAATCTGAATCATCTTGGAATTTATTCTAGACTTATTCATAAAATACAATCCTACACAGTTTTAAGCCCTTTTGTTGCTTCTGTGGTAGAGAAGATAAGTCTCTCTGGTCTCAGGGCACTGGAGCACAGGAGACTTGAAATCCTGGTAGGTTTCTCAGCCCATGCAACAAGATTTACCCACCCTTTTTCTTTCTGCCTCTTTTTTCATGTTTATAATCTCTACAATGGTTTGGGGGAAATTGAATGCTGTAGTTGCAATGACATGGAAAATAACAGGTTCCATGGAAACATCATGAAACAAACTCAAATAAGTGCAATTTGATCTTGTCTCTTTTCCTATGGGACATCCCTAAACATATAAAGGCACAGGTAGGAATACATCCCAGGATGCGCATGCCATATTGACCACACTAACAGATTTTTATCATTGTTGTTTTTCTAGGCAATTTTGTTTCAAAGATGCTCTAGGAAAACAGAAATGAATGAGATTCAGTCATTTCCTCCAACTTCCTAGTATCTGCTAATACAGGAACAAAATTAAAAGCTTTTTTTTTTTCAAAAAGCTATTGAAAATCCAATCTTCATGTCACAAGATATTTTAGTTGAATACTGTGAGGCTTAGTTTTAACAATAATAATAATAATACCTTATTTTTTGCCCTTGATAATCTATTTATTCTTGACTCAGTGGAGTCTCTCAACTCCTAGGAACTGACTCTGAGGTACAGGTTGAGTTGAAGCTCAGAAATAATAACTTGCTTCATATCACACAAATAAGCAAAGTTTTCAAAATTATTTTTTTTCTCAGAGACACAATAAATTTCTTCAGTCTGGCTTAAAGCAAAAATCCACAGGTCTCAAAAAAATGGCACTTCTCTTGCACATCTTTTAACAGATTCCAGTTTCCTAAGTATGATGGAGAAGAGCCAAGTTTCAGGAGTGGAAGAGTAAGTAGATAACTGAAGTGCCAGTTCAGGAGAAGGGGCAAGAGAGAGAGCTTTCCTGAATGTTCATGAGCTCTTTCTGTGATTGCCCACGTACAATCTCAGTCATCCTTCCTGTGGTTGGTATTGCTAGGGGCACCCCTGTTCTCTCAGAGATTACCAGGAATCCCTAAAGGGAAGAGCAGAGTGAGAAGAGGGTTCTGCTGGGAGCTACAGAAAGAGAAATGGCTGTTTGGGTTGCTGCAGGAGAATCCTGGACAGGTCCGTGTGTCTGGAGTCAAAATGTTCAATTCACCCCATTCCATCCCAGAATATGGTGCAAGTTACAAAAGAAGTTTTCCATTCCTTTCAAGTAAAAGAACAGTAATATTTTATACCTGGGAGTGATCATTGCAGATGAAATTAAATTAACTACATAGAGTCTGGCACTTGGGAAAGTTTGATAAAGATTCATGACATCATAGTTACAGTCATCTGTCATTCGTATCCTCATGATGGCCTTTGCAATCATTTTAGAGCACATAAGAGACAGTTTAGAGAGATCCATTTCTTGCCCTAGTGACAAAGATACCCACCAGAGCTAGAACTAGTGTGGGAGGAGAGCAGAAGTCTGAATGAGAGGTCTTGGATTCTCATCAGAAACAAGACTACAAACTAGAATAGTGGTCACAGATAGTGGGAAAGGTAGGAAGAAGTGGGAAAGAGGGAGATTTGATGACAGGTACCAAAATACAGTTATCTAGGAGGAATAAATTCTAGTGTTCTATAGAACAATAGGGTAGGTAAAGTTTACAACAATTTATTAGATATTTTATAAAGAACTAGAAGAGAGACATTTGAATGCTGCCAACACAAAGAAATAATAAATGTTTAAGGAGATGGAAATGCTAATTACCCAGATTTGATCATGACATATTGTATCCATGTATCAAATTATCACACTCTATCCCACACACATATATATATAATTATGGTGCCAATTATTTTTTAATTTAAGTTTTTTTATTTCATGGGCCTGTGAGTTAAAACTTTGCATTTGGGGGCCCTCCATCTGGACACTTCAGCTGCTTGTCTGGATAATGAGGAATTGATGCTTTCTGAGTCCCTCCTGCATCCAGTTTCTCCCACCACACTCACCAGTCAGTGCTGCCTCTATGCTGGGGCACGACCAAGGAGTGATGATCCATTGCCTTTCCCCTGCCTGGTGAGTGGCAGAGAGTCAGGCTCCATCCTCAGAACTGTCCTCAGGAGGACAGACTCAGGCATGGACCTCCAATGCAGACAATGACTCTGGAAAGAGGAGACACACAGATCCAACTGGACTGGGACCCAGAGGCTGCAGGACACAGGCTGATTGTTTATGATTGTGTGGGTCTGAGAGCTCCATACACAGAGCTCATAATTAGCCAGATTGGTTCATGTTATCCTAATCTCTGAGGACTCATTAATATTAGTGGAACAGAAGCATAAGAAAAGTTGGCTACTCTCCTCTTCTAAAACTAAAACTTCATAAATCTTAACATAAAATTCAAACTCACTTTTTAAATTTAAAATCAATAGGTGAGTTTAATGTCATTAAAAGCATTCAAATTACCAAGAAATTTTCAGAGAATTAGATTGGTAACAAGAATCAGCATAATCTATTTTCAAGTTAATACTTCTGCCTGTAGAATGAACTGACAGAGGTGTCTCCCACAACAATCACATGATTAGACTTCAAGTATCCAAAGCCCCCTTGCAAACACACCCCTATAAGGCAGAACATTCCATGGGACTCCTCGTAGTAACTGAGGACAAAGACCAGACTCTCTTGGATATGACTAAGTTTTCACTACACATATCACAAATCTGGCCTTCAAACACAGCTCTCTTGGAGCAAAATGAGCATAGCTGTTGGAACATCTACCTTCAGCATTCCTTTTTTTGAAACAAATAAAATGTATTAGTCTGAGTGTGCCTATCATTTGGAGAAGACAGTACTGGGTTGAGATAGTTTTTTTTTTTTTTTTTTTGTTTTTAAGAACTAATCTAAGCCTGAGGCTATAATCCCAGTGACTCAGGAGGCTAAGGCAGAAGTTTACAAGTTTGAGGTCAGCCACAGCAACTTAGTGAGGTCCTCAGCAATTTAGTGAGACTCTGACTCAAAATAAAATAAAAAGGACTGGAAATGTAGCTGGAAATGAGTTCAATCCCCAGTACCAAGAAAAAGAAACAATAAATAAAAGGAATGAGGAGGGGAGGAGAAGAAGGAGAAGAACAATAACAACTAACCTATCGAGTAAATATTTTATATACATTTTCATTTGTTTGTGCTAATGCACTTATCCCCCCTTAATTTAATGCTATTTGTAGCTGCAATAAACTTGTGCAAAACTAGATTAGCTGAAAGTTAACTAAATCCAGTTCAAAGCATTCTAAATCCTGGCACTAAGGTAGTAATGGATTTCCTCCATTAAATACTCCACTTATTCATTCCTCTAGCCTTACCTCTTTCTTCCTTTCCCTCTTCCCCTGGCCCTGTCCCAGTTTTATTTTTACTCAAATTTTTTCACCTTTGGAAGGGACATTACTTTTGGTCAGTATTCTGGTCCAGATTGCCAGCACTAATATGAGTCTAGCAAGTTCCTTCCCCTAACTTCACTCCCATTCTACAAGGGAAAGTTATATGTGTACAAAACCTGAGAACTTTCAGGACTACTAGGCAATAAGGTCCATTCACTGTGAACCCTAACTCTGTCAGATGGGTGAACGCATGGTTCACCTACTCAGGCCCTAGGAATTCTAACAAAGAGGCCTAAAGCTATGCTAAAAGTTTTTGCCTTGGAATCACCCCTTCTTCTGGTGCCCAAGGTTTCGACCCTGGTCCTGGCCACTGCATTAGGTAAGAAAAGGAAAGCTGAGGTGATATGGAGAAGTATAGATTTGTGCCAGCATTCTTTCCTTACGTCCTCTTCCCCAGATCCACAAGAAAGGCAGGTGACTCTATCCAGCTAGGAACAAACCTCAATGTCCCTGTTGTTGAGTGTGTGCACATACTTACAAAGGCCCTTCATGCCTTTATCCCTGCCTATTTTAGACAACTCAAGTTTATTTAAATCACCCATTCTACTTTTCTATTAAACTTACTGTGGTTTAGATAAGTGTCCCCCAAAGGCCCATGTGTTAAAGGCTCAGTCCCCATGGTAGCATTATTGGGAGGTGGTGGAATCTTTAAGCAGTGGAGCCTAATGGGAGGTTTTCAGACCATGGGGTGCACCCGCAAAGGGGATAGTAGGACCCCAACCCATTCCTCTTCTCTCTACTTCCTAGTCATGAGGTGAATGGCTTTACTTGACCACATACTCCTGCGATGATAGGCTGCTTCCCCATAATTCCAAAACAACAGGACCAACTGATTATGGACTGAAACTGCCAAAACTGTGAACCAAAATCAACTTTTGTTCTTTACAAGTTGCTTATCTCAGTATTTGTTATAGTGATGGAAAACTGACTAACATGAAACTGTTAGTCTGAGGATGACAGTGTGTTCCTTGGTATGCGGAAATGAGACAAAGGGATCCAAACTGGTGCCTTATCTTCTGTTCTAGTTCTTTTATGGTACTCTGAACATTCACTCTTACCATTTAGGAAGCAAGGCCCAGTCCAGAGTTAAGTTTCTATTTCTGTCAGGATCATTTAGAGTCTACAGGGGTTACTGACACCAGTCTCTGAGTATCGGGGTGGCTGAGCACATTGAAAAAACTTGTGCAAGAATTCCCCATTGGTCTCTTCTCAAGAGAATTTTCATTTTTACTCCCTTGAGCCTGAAATGGGTGTGACCTTGCTAACTCCTGAGATGTCCTCAAGCCATCTTTCTTATTGTTTCTGGGCAAAGTATTCAGCATTTCTTTAGTGGCAGTAATGTCTTTAACAACTACAACTTCCTTAGCCCCAGTTTTACTCCTGCCTTTCAGGTCCAAGTTTTTCAACTATTTCTGCTCTGCTTTCTGCTCCTCAATATCATAATAAACTTGGCTAAAAGCTGCCGGCAATACCCATGCCACTTCCTGAATCTTATCCTGCCTGGACATTTCTTCTGCCAGATTAATAAGTCCATCACTTTTAAAATAAGCCTCACAAAAAGTCTCAGGATGCAGGCAAAATGTAGACATCTTCTTAGCCAGAACATAACAGGAATGACCTCTAGTCCATTTACCAATAGTGTCCTCCTGTTCCTCTAAACCCTCTTAAGCCCTGTCTTCACTGTTCACAGTCCTATTGGCATTCTGGTCTCCCTCCATTAAATTGTTTTCTCAATACTTCATCCCTACCACAGAAATCTGACCAACACACACACATATACACAGATAAGCACACACAGAGACTGCTCGGTACTTCTCTGATTTTTTCTATCCCTACTTCTTTATTAAAATTAACAGGTGCTTCAGAACTCCCATGGTCTCTAAGTAGGTCTTGAACTGCAGCCTATCCTTTTCAGATTACTCCTGAGGACGTACCTGCTCACTGGGGTTGGAAATGTTTCCATCACTCTGCCTGTCACGTTAGAGTTCTGCCTTCACATACCTATGATCTTCTTTCTATCCTTGGCTGACATCTATTGCATCTCTCCCATGGTCCAGAGTTAATGTGCACACCCCATCTTAGAACAGAACATGTAATTCTGCTGCCTGACACAGAGGTCTCTCTTTATCTTTCCTTGGATATACGTAAGCTGCTTCTCAGTGTGATGGCCTAAGACCTGTCTACAGGCTTCTGTAATCCTCCCAAGCACCCTGTCATTGTGAACCTTCACCTCTGTGACTTTTTAGTGTCAATGTTTTCAGATAGCCTTTATTAACTCACTACTGGGTCATTTTATTTCCTTCCAATATCCCACCTAAAGATTGTAGAACTTGCTAGTTTCTGCTTTGACTGTCCTCAGTTTCTTAATCTAACCTATACAGATATGTTTACCAATAATACTGTGATGTTTTATGCTGCTGCTACCTCTGGATTTCTTTCTCTCTTAGGGATTCTTTCTCTTACTATAAAACAGTTTTCTCCATTTTGAGAATACCATCATCAGGTGGAAAGTATAAAACCTTCCTCTTCGGTGGATCTCACAGGTCAATTAATATTTGCAGGGAACAGACTTTCAAGTCTACCTTGCTTCAGGTATCTCACATTCTCCCAGAAATAAAGTAGCAGTCAGTGATGTAAACAGTTGTCACCCCTATGCTGAATCTCATAATCTAAAGTCTGAAGAACAGGAACATTAAAAAAGCCCTAAAGAGGTTCACAGCAGGACAGTCTAATCTGTCCTGGAATCTATTTGAAATATAGGTTGGCAAAGGAAACCAACCTAAACATCTATAGCTATAAATCCTGCCTCCTTGGTGACCATACTTTTGTATTTTGAGATATGTATTTCCTACCATGTTTCATCATAGAATGGAGGTAGTCCTGTGTCATGGAGATTCTTTTTTGATCTTATCTATTTGGGGTTCTGAGTGCCTTTTGTATCATGATGTTCTTCTCATTTGAAAGGTGTGAACATTTTACTGTTATTTCCCTGCAGAGGCTATCCATTTCATTAGGCTGCATCCAACACTCCTCCTGAATTCCAGAGATTTTTAAATTTGATCTCTTAATGCTGTCCCATATATCTTGTGTATTCTGATCACAGTTGGGTATTTTCTTTTCTTTGATACTGTCTGAATGTTCAAACCTGGCCACTTTGTCTTCAGCATAATCTACTCTGTTAGGGAGATTTCCAACTGAACATTTTATTTGATTTATTGTGTCTTTCATTTAAAAGATTTCTGTTTATTTATTTTTCAATATTTCTATCTCCTCATTGATTTTTCTCAATCATATTCTGTACTGACTACCTTAATTCATTCAGATTGTTTTTCTGTGTTCTCTTGTAATTCATTGATTATTTTTATAATCATTCTTTTGAATTATTTATCTGGAATTTCATCCACTTCAATATGTTGGGATGAGTTGCTGGGGAATTATGAATTTAATAGGCACCATCTTATTTTATTTTCATAATTCTTATATTTCTGCATTGGGTTTTATACACGTTGGAATACATTTCTCTGCTATACTTATGTGTGGACCTTTTTAGTGCATAGCCCTTGCTTTCTAAAATGACCTAGTGTGATCTCGATTTGCTTTCCATAATGACCTACAGTGATCTTGATTGAGACACCTTTGTAGTGTGATATTCACAGTCTTTGTGTTAATTTTCTGTTTTTTGCTGTAGCAGTAGACATCTAGGAGTTATATATATATATATATATATATATATATATATATATATATATATATATCACATACATACACCCACAGACACACTGGGGGACATAATGGGTGCAGATGGGTCTATGGAAAATGCTTTCTTATGCACACACACACACACACACACAGGGTTTTTTTTGTGTGTGTGTGTGTGTGTGTGCATGGAGTGATTATCAGGATTTGGGAAGCATGAGCTTATTTGGACAGGAGAGTGTAGAAGGAGGATGTTTAGGTAAGGATCCTTGAACACTGTGTGAATGTTTGTAAATGTCATACCAAATCTCATTCACACACACAATTAAAAATGTTAATGAAAAGACTTGAAATAAATGAATATTACACACAAATTTCCTGCTGAATAGAGGGGACCATAGCCTTTAGGGACATTCATTTACTCCTTTGTTACTGATAAGAAAGGAAGTCCTTAGAGATTTGGAGAACATGAACCAATTTGGCTAATTATGAGCTCTGTGCGTGGAGCCCCCAAGGTCTTCTGACAGTTAATACTCAGCCTGTGCCTGTGGGTCTTCAGTGTGTGGCTCCAATCCAGTGGACTCCCTGACTGTAGCTCCTCTTCCCATTGTTGGTTGAATCAGGAAGTGTCTATCAGCCACTGTGTTTATATCAATCCTGAGGATAGAGGCTGAGCCTTAAGTAGAGACTTGGCAGAAAAGTGCAATTGGATACTCAGCTCCTGGTTATGACACAGCAGAGACCCAGCATTTTTCTGTAAGTTCTAAGGAAGATGATGGGTGGAGGTGGGACTGTGGAAATGCTGCTTCATCACCATCAGGATAAGCAAAGAGTTTGTATAACCAGGGGAGAGGACACCCACTTGGAAAAATTCAACTCTGGGGACTGTGAAGTTTGTGTTCTTGGTGGTGGTAGGACCCCAGAAATGTCACCCAATGCTTTCTCTTTCCTCCTCAATGGATCTACTTCCCTTAGACTGACCACCATCTCCATGATAGGAAAACTGGGTCCCCCACACTGTTCCACAAACAGCCCAGAAGATTAGGTAGGGGGTGATAGGAATGAGGAGGAGGAAGACAGTAACTGAGACTTCATGACCATTGGAGAAATGTTTCCTAGACACCAGGCACCGAGTTCTGTGTACTATACAGCTTACTGCATCTACAGGTTTTTATCTTGTTATCAGTGTCCACGTTGCTACTATTTTACATTCAAGGAAGGATATACCATGTTTTTAGGTAGGAGTGAGAGAGGTATGTTTTAACCTGTCAGATTGCAGACACAGGTGTCCTTCTTTGAAAACCCTGGCAGAGTGTGCCCTTGACAATCCAAACATTTTTAACTTCCTGTCACTCCAGAAAGATATGCCTTGCTCACAGTGCTCTTCCTTGTGTGGGTTCCTGCTAGATCACAGGGCAGAGCTAAGGGTGACACCAGCCACCCACTATGGGAAGAACAGACAGACCAAAGGCAATGACCACAAAAGAGCAGAAAATAATGGTTCAACACAGACCTGACTCTGGCCCTGGTCCAGGAGATCCTGCAGCTCTCCACATCCTCCTGCAAACTTGTACTCAGTCACTTAATATCAAGGGCAGGTGAAGTCAGGACTTGATATCATTTGCTGCTTGCCGCCAACCAGCAGGACAAATGACAGTACTCTTTAGAAGTTCATGAAGCAGCTTCCACTTTATTTGGATAACACCCTCAATATATAAGCAGTCTCATGCATAAGCAATTGTAATCAGATATGTCCATCCAATCCTATTAAAGGTCAAGCAATCATGAGCTCAAGCATACATGTAAGATACATCTGTCCACGTGCTAAGCAGCTGAACTAATTATCATACAGCAAATGGTAAATGCTTCCTGTTTTTCTCAAGGCACATTCAGCACGCCCTTTGGCTCTCTGCCAGTTGCCATCTTAGATGCATGTGGCGTAACCCTGGGCCCCGGGTCTCGCCTGCCACAATTCCCCCTGTCTGTTTATAAAAGAGACCATGCCTGTTTTAGGTTGTCCATGGCAGAGCAACATCCTTACCGGTCATTAGACAATGAGGCTCTAGCCCTCATTTCCTGCCTTAGGTCGGTATGAGCTCCCCATGAATCTTACCCGTCTTTGACTACCAGTCCAGCATATTTAACCAGACTTGGGGGATGAGCCAGCATCAATTGCAATGAGAGCTTGGTGAATAATGGCTGTTTCTCTACACAGATGTATACGCATTTTGTATAAACACTATATGCACAGAACAGATACAACACACAATAGACCTCCCCCGGACAAAAACCCAAACCATTCTTTTCCCCATTGAACAGCGGACTGAAGAAATGTGGCCAATTGTTGTAAAAATAGGAGGATATAGAATAGAGGAGTTGGTAAGGGGTACAGGATAGGGCCACTTCTTTACTATCCCCATAGTTCACACAAGTCTCCTCCATTAACTTGGTGAGAAATCACCAACACCATCAGCGAGAGAAGCCTCCTCATCTTTTTCCTGTTTTTGGGTCTCTGTTGAGGCCTTGACCAATCTCTGGCACCCAAATTGGCGATTGTGCATCCTGTGGGAAAACACAAACAGATCCTCGGGTCCAGATTAACACCAGATCTGGGTCTTTCCATTGTCCCGATAGAATGTCCTTCTAGAGCACTTGAGATAGATGGTATTTTTTAGGCTCTAAAAGATGGTCAGCAGCCGATAGGCCCTCAGAATTGAGATTTAAAAAATCTAAGATGAACAAGGCAACAGATAATTTGTCTTTTGGGGATCTGTATGATGCCCCTATTCCCCTTTTTGTTTATAAAGCATGTTTTTAAGTGTTAAATGGGCATGCTCAACAATGTTTGTCCAGTAGGATTATAGGGAATTCCTGTGACATGTTGAATACCAAAGGTGGAACAAAATTGTTTAAAGGCCTGGGACGTATATCCAGGACCAGTATCTGTTTTAATTTGTTTGGGAACACCCAGGATGGAGAAAGAGTGTAAACAGTGTGTAATTACATCTTTGGTTTTTTCTCCAGTATGAGCAGAGGCCATAATAAATCCTGAAAAGGTATCAATAGACACATGGATGGATTGTAGTTTTCCAAATTCTGAATAATGAGTTACATCCATTTGCCAAATATGATTGGGCTGAAGCTCTTTTGGATTTACTCCTAATGAGGGGTTAGGAATAAGTGTAGCACATTTAGCACAAGACTTGTCTATGTCCTGAGCTGTTGCCTTAGTAATTTTATAGCATGTACGTAGAGTGGAAGCATTTACGTGAAATTTGGAATGAAAAGTTTTTGCATTTTCAAGCATATTAAAGATGTGTGGGTGTCTGGTGGCCGTGTCTGTGAAATCATTGTGTAAACTTAGAGGACCTGGAAGGCCAGTATGAGCCCGAACATGCCCAATAAAAAAAGGATCCTTTCTGTCCCAGATAAGTTTTTGTAAGCATTGTAAATATTTAGTAATAGTGGAGGTAAGGGAAATCAGACCAGTTAATTCTAAATTTTGAACAGCATTAACAATGTATTTGCTATCAGAGAATAGGTTAAAAGGCTCTTGGTGGGTTTTGAATACTTCTATAGCTACTAATAGTTCTGTTTGTTGTGCAGATAGAGTATTAAACAGCAATGTTTCTGTAATATTATCTATAGTAATAGCACCCGCACCATTTTTTGATCCATCAGTAAATATAAGGGTAGCTCCTATAATAGGTTCTTTTTGGGTGACTTTAGGGAAAATTATAGGATATTGACTCCAAAATTGGAGAAGAGGATCAGATGGCAAATGATTGTCAAACACAGAAGAAGTACTAGTAAAGACTATAGCCCATGAATTTGAATTATTAATAAGATATTGTATCTGTTCAGTAGTTTTTGGAGTAGTGATTGTTGAGGGTTGTGATCCAAAGGTGGAAAGGGATACTTTTAATGCCTTAATGATTAATTCTGTCACAGATTCAGTAAACAAGAATAAGACCTTGTTAGGGACATAATTCATGTGAACCCATAGAATAGGACACTTTTGCCAAAACACTCCTGTGGGTAACTTATTTGTGGCCAAGACAATGAATGATAAAGGCTTAGCTAGGTCAATACGATCGAGATGAGCCTTTTCCATAGCTGTTTCAACAAGCTTGAGAGGTTTTTGAGCCTTAGCGGTAAGCACCCACTTAGAAAGGGGGTCAGAATCACCTTTAAGAATATCAAACAGGGGGCCCAAACTTGAGGTGGGTAAATGAAGGTAAGGGCTAATCAAATTAATATCACCCAAAAGTTTTTGAAAATCATTTAAAGTTCTAAGACTGTCCACCTGAATGGTAATTTTTATGGGTTTAACCATAGTTGCATTTATGATAGATCCCAGGAAGTTTTTGGTGTCTGTCATTTGTACTTTATCAATGGCAATATGTAAGCCCCATGTTTCCAGTGACTTTAGTAAGGAATTATAACATTGCTCTAAGACAGGTTTTTCCTTATGAGCTAGCAAAATATCATTCATATAATGATAGAGTAAAAGTTGAGGGTTAATTTGTTGATACACACCGGGGTGGAAATTAATCTGATTACCTTTCCATTCATATGGTCCTTGGCCTGTCAGCATGTTTAGATTCCATTGAGGTTTGCCCACAACTGCATTACGTCAGGCAGTATCAGAGCATAACTCCTGGTTAGCCACCGTCCACATGAGATATTGTCCCCCAGATAAACATGCCTTTGCTAAATTACCCCAATCAGTTGGAGGAAGATTTTGACTTGCAACATTCTCTAATAAAGAAATGGTAAATGCAGCTTGTACTCCATAGGACATAACTGCCTCTTTTAATTGTTTTACTAATTTATATCTAATATTTGATGATATCTCTGATTGTTTTGATCTTCAAATACCGGGAATATTGGGAACACTGATCGAGATTCTACATCAGCCCACTGTCTGGGGGCCGGCCCTGTGCAGCAGGTACATGCGCCCCTACAACTTGGAAAAGAGTGGTGATCTGGATTATATGCCGGAGGGTGTGGCACAGTAGGGGTTAAATGCCACTGAGGGAACTTCTTTACTAGCTCTGTCTCAGATAGCTCCTGTTCTTCAGAGTTACATCCCAGTTCTGAGTCTGAACATCTACTTTCTCTTTTAGAAGCTGTACTTGATTGTTCTTCTTTTACAGTTTCTAATATCTTTTCCCCTTCTCTTAACCGTTCTTTAAATTTTGGTGTTTTGGAAGTCAGACAGAAATGAACTAATGTCCATATCACCACAACAACAAACAGAAACCAAACAAGAAAAGGTAACACAAATAACACCCTACACATATTCATTTACTACAGGACATCCTTTGTTGTCTCTTGGGACAGTCTTTTGTTACATTCCCTCTCTAGGGGAACCCTCCGTTAAAACCTTAAGGCAACCATTTCCTCAAATAGGGAAACCTGCTAGTTGACTGTGCTAGTGAAAAATTTTCTTCTTTATTACTTACCTGAGCTCTCACCATTCCCCGAATGGGCCACCACTTGCCACTTGCTGCCGACCAGCGGGACAAATGACACGTACTCTTCAGAAGTTCATGAAGCAGCTTCCGCTTTACTGGGATAACACCCTCAATATATAAGCAGTCTCATGCATAAGCAATTGTAATCAGATATGTCCATCCAATCCTGTTAAAGTCAAGCAAGCATGAGCTCAAGCATAAATGTAAGATACATCTGTCCACGCGCTAAGCAGCTGAACTAATTATCATACAGCCAATGGTAAATGCTTCCTGTTTTTCTCAAGGTACATTCAGCATGCCCTTTGGCTCTCTGCCAGTCACCATTTAGATGCATGTGGCGTAAACCTGGGCCCTGGGTCTCGCCCGCCACATCATTCATACTCAGGAAACTGGAATAGCTTAAAAATGTGCCCATAATTCTATGTAGTTAAATCTCTATATGTCTTCTTCAAGTGTTGGATAGTTGGGAAACAATGAAAGTTGTAATGCATCAGATTTAGAGACTATGAATTTAATTTTCACCTCTAGGTTCCTGTTTCTTTCTTAAACATAGTGCATCTTGTTAGTGTCACAAGCTCAGTATTGTCATCTGAAGTTCTTTCTCGTTGAGACAACTGCATTGATGATGGAGTAAATAGAGGTTCTTTGTGTGGTGGGTAGGAGGTGAACACATAGGTAAGGGAAAATAACAGTTCAGATATTACTATTAATAATAATGGTAAGTTTGAGCATCACACCATTCAACTAAACTATCCATCAATCAGAAATGACATTTTCCTACTTCTATATGCTGTCAATTTGGAGAGGAATAAATCATTCATATGTAATTCTCCAGAGCCCCTATACTGCTAAGCACACAAGGTGATTCAAAAACAAAAACCTTTATAAATATTGAAGAGAGTGTTTCTTGGTTCACAAATCCTGGACACAATCAGTGCAACTTCAACACACTTTGTGCTTTCCTGTCTGCACTCTCGCACATTAGTGATGTTCCATAGAAGTAATGTTCCATAGAAGTGGAGACAAGATAAAATAGCTCTTGTTTGTATCCATGTCATGGACACCTGGGTCCTATAATCCTTTTAACCACATCTGCATGATCAATTATTCAAAAACATAGCACAGACTTCCTTGGGTATCAGAAATAAAGAAGGGGGCAGGTTAAGACTTACATCTTGGGATGAGACCAAGGTAAGAGCTTCCTATCATCCAGATTTCAGTGATCCTTAACACTAATATACCTCAACAGTTAGTTATTCCCATAGCTTTGAATTCTGTACTTTGATAAAGTAGCCAAAATGATAAATACTTTTAGATTCAAACTTTCCTTATGAGCCACACATGAGTGGAGATTGCCATTATTCTCCCCATCAGTAAGAGTACAAGTTCAGAAAGGAGGAGAGATTGACACATATTCTGCATAATATGGTCCATCAATGATTCAAGACTAAAATGTGGATTTCCTTTCTCCCATCCCAGGACACTGTCTTCTCCACTGGAGCCCAGTGGAAATGGTTTCCTTAGGAGATGAAATTTCTCAGTGATTTGCTATGCAAGAATTGCTAATAGACACCTGACAAGGATATTTTGAAGGTGTCCATTAAAAATAAGGGAATATATTAGTAATGACAGATTTATATTGGGGCAACAAACGGAGGTGATTAGTAGTTAAACTAATAAACATGATTTGTTGGAAGTCAAAGAACAATTCTCTCTACCCAAATAGTGCATGGAAATTTTCACTAATGTGAGGAAAAGAAATATAAGAATTTTAAAAGTATTGTCATAATTAAAAAAAAAAAAAAACTTACAAATGAAGTCCCACCCTCAGGTAACTCTGCATCAGTTAAAGCATTTGAACCCAATGTATGTCAAATCATGTGTGAAAGTAAACTAACTCACAAAAAGTGCTGTGACATACTGAAGAGAAGAGCTTTAAGGTATCATTAGGTAGTTTTTAATAAAAATTTTGTTTTGTAGATACATATATCACAATAGAAATGGAAAGATCTATGGGAAAATCTACCCCCCAAATTCATGACAGAATTTGACTGTGGAACAGATGAGCAGGAGAATGAAATCCTACAGACATAAAGTATTCAAATTCCATGGGCCATGTTTCAATTCTCCACAGAAGTTCAGATCTGAAGCACACATTACTAAATGTTTTGTTTTAATGATCGTAGTGAGTATTGTTGGCTGTAATAGCATGAATCTTTAATGAAATATTTTCTAAATGCCAGGAAATGTTATGTCAGTGGTTTTCAATACTAGTGTGGAAAGAAACCACCAAGAACATCACATGTAGACACTATGATGGATTTAACTTGGGGTGAAGCTCAGGATACATATATACTAAGATATCCACAGGTAACTACATTGGTAACTGAGATGGAACAAGTCTACACAATTTAAAATGCTTCTTAAGCCCTTTCGGACAATTAAGCTTTAGATGGTTAATTATTATCCACATTTTACAGATGAGAAAATTTTCACAGTGTGTTTATTTCCTGTACTTTTCATTTTTCAATTTTTCCCATGAAGTTATAATGTGAAGTAACAAAATAAATTCCCAAAAGTGTCTTCATGCAGCTGAAGTAGGAGAAGTGCAGTCCACATATGAGGCAGGACTAACTTGAAAACCCATGAACTAGGCATATGAAGGCTCCAACTTTGCAAATTCCATTTAGAATTTTGGGTCATATGCTAGGTGCTAAAGTCTTCAAATGAAAATAAAAGTTTATGATTATAAAAGCAATATAGCAGCATAAGCAGATCATTGTTAAATAGATTATCAAGAGAAAATTTTTAAAAAAGCTGTCATTCTCAGATACCTTTCTGAGATGTCAAAGGGTTGACCAAAAATATAATGTGAAAAGTTTTTAAATTTTCATAAGTGAGTCTTATAATTACATTATTCATTACATTTATTCTTTAACCATTTGTGCCAAGTGATGTCATATCATTACGTGCATTTAAAGAATGCATCAAAATTGGAAGATCAGCAAAGCTGGAGACAGGAATTTCTCTGACATAGTGTTTATAGTCATTTTAATGACAGGATTGTTTTCCTTGCCTTAAAATAAGTTATCTTGACGCTTCTTGATTTCTTTTAATGATGATACTTTTCATATGGAAAGACTATTTCTTCCTCCCTCCTTTTCTTATTTTTCATGGTGCTAGGGGTGAAACCAAGAGCCACTTGCCTGCAGGTCCCTCTCTTTTATTAGAAAAGTAGACTGTACAAAACAAGCCAGACTCAGGAAGATGAGTGTCACATGCTTTCTCTCCTACATGGAAGTTAGAGAGAAAGAAGAAAACAAGGTACTCATCAAAATAGGAGGGAGGACATTAAGGAAGAGGTAGGAACTTGGGGAAGGAGAAGAGGGAAGAGGTATTAGCTATGAGGGAGTAAAACTGATTAAATTGTTAAATGCATGCACAAATAGGACTCAATGAAACCTACAATTCCATATAAACAATATATACCCATAAAATTGTCAACAATAGACTTGTTGTGTGTAATGTCTTGGTCTCTAGCACTGCTCATTTAAAATGAGCACACAAGGATATGAAACACAGATACCAATAATGCGAGAGTTCAGAGAAGATGCAATTTGTCCCAGGAAATATTTCGGAAGGTATATGGAATTCAAGTATGAGTACCTTGCTTGAGCTGGATGACTATTTATTGTTTCCTTTTTCTAATGCTTTTATTCCCAAAGGTGTCCAGGTAATATAGAAGGACCAAATCTAACACGTGTCTCAGAATTCCATCTCATTGGACTTTCAGAGGATCCAGACCTGCAACCTGACCTCTTTGGACTGTTCCTGTCCATGTACCTGGTCACAGTGCTTGGGAACCTGCTCATCATCCTGGCTGTCAGCTCTGACTCCCACCTCCACACCCCCATGTACTTCTTCCTCTCCAACCTGTCCTTCACTGACATCTGTTTTATCTCCACTACAGTCCCAAAGATGATCATGGACATCCAGATTCAGTGCACAATCATCTCGTACATGGGCTGCCTGACACAGAAGTCTCTGTTTGCCATGTTGGTCTGTATGGATGACATGCTTCTGACTGTCATGGTCTATGACTGGTTTGTGGCCATCTGTCACCCCTGCAATACCCAGTCATTATGAACCCTCATCTCTGTGGCTTCTTAGTTTTGGTGTCTTTATTATTCAGCCTTTTCAACTCCCTGCTACACAATTTGATTATACTACAATTTACCTACTTCAAGGATGTGGAAATCGCTAACTACTTCTGTGACCCTTCTCAACTCCTCAATCTTGCCTGTTCTGATACCTTTACCAATAACATAGTCATTTATATTATAGGTGGCATATTTGGTTTTCTTTCCATCTCAGGGATCCCTTTCTCTTACTATAAAATTGTTTCCTCAATTCTGAGGATCCCATCCTCAGGGGGGAAGTACAAAGCCTTCTCCACCTGTGGGTCTCACCTCTCTGTTGTTTGCTTATTTTATGGGACAGGCATTGTAGAGTACCTTGGCACAGCTGTATTGCATGCTCCCAGAAAGGGTGCACTGGTCTCAGTGATGTACACTGTGGTCAATCCTATGCTGAACCCCTTCATCTACAGCCTGAGGAACAGGGACATTAAAAGTTCCCTGTGGAGGCTGCACAGCAAGACAGTCTAATCTTTTTTTTGTTGTTGTTTTTTTCATCTTTTCTTAGAGTATAGGTTCTAAACCAGAACACTCATGTTACTGCATTCATATCAATACTAAGTATCAAGTCAGAGCTTTGACTTGCCTCAAGCAGGGAAGGCTCATCATACCTTCAGTCCTTGGTAATGACTCAGCAGACACTCTGGATAACCACCTATGTGCTGATGAAGACAAGGATGGGAGGAGGAAGTGTCATAGCACTTACTTATCATCATTAGAAGAAATGTGACATTTGAGAACAATAGTGTGCAAATTTCAGGTATGGGGGCTGTGAAGCTGGCTTCCCTTTTTGGGGGTGGTCCCAAACATAATGTTCAAAATTTTGTTTTCCATTCACAGTGTGAATTCAAGTTCCCATGGACATTTCACTCACAAGAGCAGAAGTTAGGTCTATGAAAACTGTTCCAAAGAACTCCAAACACATGGGTGGTGGTGAGGAGGAGGAGGAGCTTGGGGAGGAGGAGGAGGAATAGGATAGTAAACTCACATTCTGTGCCATTGTTGAGGGCTTCCTAACTGCCAGTCTCTGAGCTCTGTGTTCTATGTGGCATGTTTCATTTCATGTGCACAGTCTTCCCTATGTTATAAGTTCCCACATTGTTATTCTTATTTTCATTATTATTATGTTACAGGAAGGCTCTATGCATTATTTCTTTGACATTAGTGCAGGTTGCTAGTATCTGAAACAGCATTGTCTTCTGAGTTGATTTCTAGAAGAAAATAGCTCCACAGGGAAGAAAGATTACCCACGGGGAGTGCGTGCCCCCTAGTGGAAGAATATATGAAGAATGCATAAAATGAGGAGCAAAAAATGCAATTTTTACATTATTCTTCTTAGTTTAATCTTCACACGATTCAATTGAAATATCCAGTGATCAGAAGTGACTCTTTCCAATTAAATTAGTTTTTAAATAGCATAAATGAACCCAAGTAACTATTCATTAGCTAAAGCAAGAGAATTATAAAGTAAAATCCATGTACCAGGCAGGATTCACTTGCAAATTTATTAACTAAGCATTAGAAGATTGAGAGATTAAAACCTGTGCTTTGGTATCCTTTGGCTGGTGCTAAACTCACCAACCACCAACCAGAGTTTATGATCAGAAAAAACAATCACACATCATGAACAGGTTCATGAACACACATCAATGAATACAGAATGACAAAAAAGAAAAAAGAGAAAGAAACAGAAGAAAAAAATGTTGTTTCTGATAGGCCAGATATTTTACTGAGATTGTATGGAGATTGATGATAAAAATACTCATGGGTACAATATAAAATTTGTAAAGTGTTTGTTATCATTTAACTGATTTTTTTTGTTTGTTTTTTTGATACCAAGGATTGAACCCAGGATTACTCAACCACTGAGCCACACCCCCAGCCCTTTTTACTTTTATTTTGGGAGAGGGTCTTGCTAAGCTGCCTAGGGCCCTGCTAAGTTGCTGCAGCTGAATTTGAACTTGAGATCCTCCTGTCTCAGCCTCCTGAGATTACAGGCATGCACCACCCCACCAGGCACATTTCACTAATTTTAATAATTTACTGGAGCAGCGTACACTAATAACACATGTATTGTCAGTGGTGCCGCAGGACTATGTGGCTTTAACCAAACCGTATTAATCAAAATTCAAAATCTATAAGGCCAAGTATAACAGTTATATTAAATGATTTATAAAAGACAGAATTTAAGCAAGGACCTATATCTTCAAACAAAAAACATAAAATCCAAAAATGATGAAACCCTTGGGGTATAACTGGCACATATGTGTACAGGTCATGCAGTCCTAGCTCTTATATTGGATTCCAAATACTCTAAGTAAAAGGAATTTCTCCCATTGTCTTAGAGTAAACTTCATCTACTTCTTAACTTACTTTATTTGGAAAGATGTTCTTTCTTGCTGATTACTGTAGTACACACCTATAATCCCAGCAGCTCAGGAGGTTGAGGCAGGAGGATCACAAGTTCAAAGCCAGCTTCAGCAATTTTTTAATTTTTAAATTTTATTTATTTTTACAGACTGCATTTTGACTCATTGTATGCAAATGGGGTACAAAATTTCATTTCTATGATTGTGCATGATGTAGATTCTTAACATTTGTGTAATCATACATGACATAGGGTAATGATGTCTCATTCCATCATCTTTTATACCTCTGCCCCTCCTCCCTCTCATTTCCCTCTACATAATCTAAAGTTCCTCCATTCTTCTCTTACCCCCTACTCCCACCCCTATTATGTATCAGTGAGGCCCCAAGCAACTCAGTAAGACCTTGTCTCAAAAAAATAAAGAAAAAGTGCCAGGGATGTGTCTCAGTGGTTAAGAACCCCTAGATTCAATTCCCAGTGCAAACAAACAAACAAACAAAAAACAGTGTCCAAGTAAAATAGAAGCACAAAACACATGTATCCCAGAGTTCCACCTCCTGGAACTCTCAGAGAATCCAGACCAGCAGCCCATCTACTTTGGCCTGTTCCTGTCCATGTACCTGGCCACAGTGCTTGGGAACCTGCTCATCATCCTGGCTGTCAGCTCTGACTCCCACCTCCACACCCCCATTTGCTTCTTCCTTTCCAACCTGTCTTTGGCTGTCATCTGCTTCACCTCCCCACCATCCCAAACATCACTGTGGACATCCAAACTCACAGTAGTCATCTCCTATGTGATCTGCCTGATACATATGTCCTTTCTTTTAATTTTTGGAATTGTGGAGGAACTGCTTCTGTCTGTGATGGCCTAAGAATGGATTGTGGTCATCTGTCACCCCCCGAAAGTAGTTAGTCATCATGAACAGCGGTCTCTGTGTCTTAGTTTTGATATTCTTTTTGGTCATCTTTTGGAATCCCAACTGCACAATTTGATTGCCTTATAATTGAAATACTTCAAGGTCGTTGAAATTTCTCCTTTCTTTTGTCACTTTTCTCAACTTTTAAATCTTTCCTCTTCTGATACCATCAGCACTAACATAATCATGTTTTTTTTTTTTTTTTTTTTTATCCAGTGATTGAATCCAGGGATGCTTAACCACTGAGCTACACCCTCACACCCTCAGCTCTTTTTATTTTTTTTATTTTGAGACAGGGTCTTACTAAGTTGCTTAGGGCCTTGGTAAGATTCTGAGGCTGGCTTTGAACTTGCAATCCTCCTGCCTCAGCCTCCTGAGCTGCTGGATTACAGGTATGCACCATGGCTCTCGGAGCAGTCATGCATTTTGTTGGTGTCATATCTGGATTTCTTCCTATCTCAGGAATCTTTTTCTGTTCTATAAAATTGTTTCTCCATTCTGAGAGTACAATCAAGCATTGGGGAATAAAAAGCATTCTCCACCTGTGGTCTCACTTTCAGGTGTTAAATATTTTATGGAACAGGCTTTGGAGTACACTTAGGTTCAGCCAAATCCCATTCCCCGGCAACTCCAGAACTGGGCAATGGCCTCAGTGATGTATGCTGTGTTCACTCCTGTGCCGAGTCCTGAGGACACAGAGCAGAACAGTCCAATCTCAGGACCTGCAGCATCTAGTTAGAACATAGTCTAGGAAAACATCAGCAAAAGCTAGCCTCAACATATGTATTCCTTCTCCCTGTTTACATTACTTTGTACACTGTATGCTCATGATGTTTTATAATAGTGTTGCATTTGCCAGGGTTGAGATCAGGATAAATAGGTAGTTGTGAAAATGGGTATAAATTTTCAGTTTGGCAAGATGAAAATTTTCTGGAAATGGATGATGGTAATGGTTAAACAACAAAGTGAATCTAATTGATACTACTGAACTATGCACATAAACTAAGTAACAATGGAAGTTGTTTCCTGTATATTTTGTCACAAAAAGTGGAAATATATGCAAATGGGCCTTTCAAAACAAGGAAAAGAAATGAAATGACTGAACAATATCCCAGAGCTTCCTTGAATAGAGAAAGAGACCATAACCTTGAAGACATTCATTTTTTTCTACTTCTTTTTCTTCCTCCTTAGAGATTAGGATAACAGAGCAACTTGACCAATTATGAGCTCTGTGCATGGAGCCTCCAAGTTGATCAAAATGAATCAGCCTATATCTCAAGCTCTTGTGTTTGGTAGTTCTAGTTCAGGGGGCTCCATACCTGCATCTCCTCCTCCCAGGGTTGTCTGCAGCAGGAAGCTCCTACCTGACCCTGTGTTCCTATCAGTCTCGAGCAGTGATTCTGAATCTTCATGGACACCTGGTTAGGGAGTTGCTTTGGGTCCTCAGTCTTTGTTCATGAGCCAACTGAGAAGCAACTTAACCCTGTAAATTCTGAGGGAGACACTGGATTGAAGAAGGACTGTCAGAAATGTTGTTTCATTTCAGGACAAATATGATACTCTGGGTGGCCAGATGGAAGCATATCAGTGTGTAAAAATGGAGTTATGAGGTCTGGTTTTTATATTCTTGGTTATGGTAAGGGTAAAATTTCCAATTCAAACTCTGCTTTCCACCTCCACGGGCTCTACTTCCAAAAGGCACCTCATCACTCTAGCAGAAAGAGGGTCCCCCAAACTTTCCTCAGCAATCCAAGAGGATTGTAAAGGAGATCCTAAGTTATGGAAGGAACTGGCAGCACACACAGTATTGTGATGCACTACTGAGGGCTTCCTCAATGCCAGGCTCAGAGCTTTGTGTTTTATGCAGCTTGGTTCATCTCATCTGCAGTCTCTACATCGTCTTCCTTTAGTTACAAGTGTCCACAGTATTATATATAGAGAAAAGAGTACATTATATTTATGGAAATATTGCCAGGTTGTTTGGTAGAGATGAGTAAATCTTTGTTTGATCCAGGCCATCTGAATAGGGACATGGGGCTTCTTGGCAGGAGAATCCTAGCAAGCTGTTCCCTTGACCACTCGCCTGCCATTTCAACCCCTGTCACTCCAGAAGTGACACTTTCCTCACTCTGCTTTTCACCATGGGTGTTCCCTGTGGGTCAAAGAGAGAGAAGTGACATGAAAGCAACATCCAACACAGGAGGAGTAGCTCTAGACCATGGGCAGAGATCACAGAAAATGGGCACATAAAAATTCAACACAGACCTCTCCTCAGGATACTCTGGGGCTGTCCCTGTCTTCCTTCCTCCTTGCCACCAGGTCCACTCAGTCTCAAACAGAGACAATGCCAGTTCTTGGTTTCATTCCTGCACAAGAAACTGAAAAGAGTTTTAAACCAGATGTACCAGTGGTTAGGGCCTCTGGACCTCTGCCTAGTGCTCTCTGAATTTCGGGAAATAATGAGAAAGTTTACTGCACATCTGGAAAGTGACTGCTGCATTTTTACATGCTTTTATTGGTGTATTATACTTATACCTCACAATACAACTCACTGTGATGTATTCATGCATGCACAAAACAAAATTTGGTCCATTTCTTTCCCCAGGACCTCTCCTTTCTTTTTCCTTCCCCCTGATTCTGTTTCTTCACTTTAATGGTCTCACTACTATTTTTTTTTAATTGGTGCATTTTAATTTTACCCCAAAGCGGGAATCATTGAGGTGCCTTTGTGCATGCACACAGCATCATTTGGTCAGGTTTTTTCCCAGGAGCATGCTTTCTCCCCCTCCTCTTCCATTTTGAGCCCATTCCTCTATTCCACTGTCCTCCCTTCTGTTTTCCTGAGGACCCTTTTTCACTTCTCTCTTTTCTCCAACTTCCACATATGAGAGAAGACATTTGATCCTTGACTTTTTGAGTCTCTTATTTCACATAGCACCAAGTTCTCCTTTCACACATTTGCCAGCAAATTACACAATTTCTTTCTTTTTATGACTGAATAAACCTCCACTGTGTATATATACCACATTTTCTAGATCCACTCATCTGTTGACAGAAACCTGATCCAGTTTCATAACTTGGCTACTGCAAATAGCACTGCTACCAACATAGATGTGCCTGTATCCTACAGTATGCTGATTTTAGCAGTTTTGCACAAATACCAAGGAATGGGATTGCTGGGTTACATGGTGCTGCCAGTCCTATTCTTTTGGGGAATCACCATACTGCTTTCCACAGTGGTTGTACTAATTTTCAGTCCCACCACTAATGTATGAGTGCACCTTTACCCCTGTCTTCTTTTTTATTTTAGGTTTTTTAAATTTATCTTTTAATTTTTTATAGACTGCATTTGATTCATTGTACACAAATGGGATACATCATTTTGTTTCTATGGTTGTACACGATGTAGATTCATACTGTTTGTGTAATCATGCATTTACATAGGGTAATTATGTCTGTCTCATTCCACCATTTTTCATGCCCCCTCCCTCTCATTTCCTTGTACATAATCTAAAGTTCCCCCATTCTTCTGTCACTCCCCACCCCCAAGTCCCATTATATATCATTCTCCACTTATCAGGGAAAACATTCAGCCTTTGGTTTTTGGGCTTGGCTTATTTCGCTTAGTATGATATTCTCCAATTCCATCCATTTATTTGCAAATGCCATAATATCATTCTTCTTTATAGCTGAATAGTAAACTTGTATCGGGCCCACCTTTTGACCCAGTTATCCCACTCCTCGGTTTATACCCAAAGGACTTAAAATCAGCAAACTACAGTAGCAGAGTCACATCAATGTTTACAGCAGCTCAGTTCACAATAGTTAGATTGTGGAACCAACCTAGTTGCCCTTCAACAGATGAATGGATAAAGAAACTCTGGTATATATACACAATGGAACACCCCTGTCTTGTTGCCAGTCATTTTTATTATTTGTATTCTTGACAATTGCCACTCTAACTGGAGGAAGATGAAATGTCAGTGTAGTTTTGATCGGCAGTTCCCTGATTGCTAAAGATGTGGAGCATTTTTTCACATATTTGTTGACCATCTGTATTTCTTCTTTCTTAGAAATGTGTATTTAGTTCATTTGTCCATTTAGTTATTAGGCTATTTGGGGGGTTTTGGTGTTAAGTTTTTTTAGTTAAGTTTTTTTAGTTATCATAAATTCTGGATATTAATGTTCTATCAAAAGACTAGCTGACAAAGATTTTCTCCCATTCTGTGGACTCTGTCTTCCCTTTGACTGTTTGATGTTGATCACTATCTATTGAATGTGTTATTTCTTCTCAGAGGGTCAGGTTGTTAGTATTTCTGAGACAACACTGTTATCTGAGTTGATTTACTGATGATACAATGAATTAATAATAAAAAGATAATGGATGCTCCCATGTGATTGACAGGTGATGGATGTATTAAACTATGCAAAATAAAATTTAGATATTATTTATATTAATTATTGACTATATGGTTAATCTTCATACTACTCAAACAAAATACAGTGTTGCCTGAAGTTTCCATTTTTCAGTTCATATTTTGAGACAATTAATATTTATAAAAGTATATGCCATATATCTGGACAAGAATGACTAGCTCTCTCCACTTCTGATTCTTTACAGACTCTACCTTGCTTAGCACATGGAAAGAATAAAAAATATCAAAGTGGCTGCTGGGTGTAGCTCAGTTGTAGGGTACTTGCCTAGCATGTGGGAGTTTTACAGGCATTTTACACACATTCTGTATATAGTGGCAACTCCAAGATCCAGGACTAAAAATTTCATTTTCTAACTCATTCCAGCTTACTGTCTCCTCTATTGGTGACAAATGGAAATATAATTCCCAATGCAAGATAAAATGTTTTCATGAGTTATTGTGGAAGGATTGTTACTAAACAGAATGTAGTATGAGTATGACTGAAGAAGAAAATGATATAATTGATAATAACCAATTTGATTGGAGTAACAAATGTAGGTAATTATTATTAAAATTGAAAATGCATCAATTATTGGAAGTCAAACAACTCTATCCCACCAACATGGCATATAGAAATTGCAGGATCACATTGGTCATGCAGTCATACAGGTACATGAGGTAATAATGTCTGTTTCACTCTACTATCACTCCTTCCCGCATGCCCCTTGCCCTCCCTGCACCTCCCCTCTACCTAATATAAAGTAACTCATTCTTACACTAGTGTATTTCAGGGACAATAGGTATTAGTACTCACATGAACTTTAGAAACTTTAAGGTAAGTTTGAAGGAAAACTGCCCATGGATACCAAAATCAATACTTCTATGGTAACATTGAGAGGAAAATAAAAACCAAATTTATGACTATGGTTGCTTCTGGGGGACAGGTAAACAAGATAATGGATCCACACAGAGATAGCAAGAACTCAAATGTCTAGATCATTCAAATCTCTACCAAATAGTAGTTTTATGCAAATATTATTAAAAGTTTATATGTTCACATAAGCAGTGGTATTATTGATGGTGATAGAAGCTAATATTAAAGGACCATTGATTCAATGCCAGGGAATACCCTAAGGCAGGGGTTCTTAACCCTGGGGTAAGAAATGACCATCAGGGACTTCACCCTGCAGACACTCTGGTTAAATACCTGTTGGTCTGAAGCCAGATATCTGGATATTTAAAGATATCCACAGATAGATATGATGACAAATGAGATTAAAGCCCAATACTCTTTGCAAAATTAAAGAATTAAAGAAATATTTTTTACCAAAAGCCTCTAAGGTACATAATTATTATCCCTTTCTTAGAGATGAGGAAGCTGCCATTATTCATTATTCTTTTTATTTTTAAATTTTTTCCCCTTTTCCCTTTAAAGTCACACTATGAGCAAATAAATAAATAAATAAATAAACCTATGGGTAGTGAAAGTGAGAGAATTTCAATTATGTATCAGGAAGAATTGACCAGAAATGCAATTAACCAGTCATAAGTTTGGAACTCAAAATGTGCTTTTTGATGTTCATCATCACTAAAGCTTTCAGAAACCATTTATCTGTATGAACAAGCTGTTATTGAACACAGAATAAAGGGAAAAATCAAAGATATGTATTCCACATGATACACTTTACAGAGACTGAAATGGGTTGATGAAATAAAACAGTATAAAATATTTCAAAATTGCTTCTTCACATTTTAGTACTTCATATTCATTGATCAGTGCAGTGTACACTAATGTCACCTTCATGGTAATTGATGTTGTATATGCATTTAACTAAACCACTTTTCCAAATATTGATGTCTACCACTGCAAAAAGTAGGACATATATTAAATGATTTTTAAGAAACACATATGGTGAGTGTTCAATTTTATCCACAAAGGAAAGTAATTAGAAAATTCAATAATGAAGAAGAACTTCCAGGAGGTAACTGGCATATAATAACATTTTCTGATTTTGAACTCTCAACATAGATTAAGTGTTTAGATAATGGTGTCCTAGATCATAGATCATGTTTATAAATATGCTGACTTAAGGGAAATACTACTGTCTTAGAAAATTAAGTTGTATTCAACTATTTTAATCGCCTTTAATTGGATTTTTTCTACAAGCAAGTAAGAATATTTAGTAGCTGTGTTATATAAAAGAAATACTTTATTTTTTACTGCATTCATGAAATAGTTACCTCTAATATTCTTGGTCTCCTAACATCACTGAAAAATAACATGTGTAAAGTACACATGCATAGAAAGATAGGAAAAACTGGAAAAAAAAGGAAAAAGTGATCAGAAATTTGCACTCATTACAAATGATAAATATTGTTGAAGTGGTGTGGACATCAAATGTGAATACATGTCAATAATTGAATTAAAAATATGTACAGAGTATTGGAGGTCTGTTTATTTGAATCTCCTTTCCAAACAGTTTTTCCTATTTCAAAAGGTGTCCAAGCTATATAGAAGCACTAAATCTAACACGTGTCTCAGAATTCCATCTCAAGGAACTCTCAGATGACCCAGACCTGCAGCCAATCCTCTTTGGATTGTTCCTGTCCATGTACCTGGTCACAGTGCTTGGGAACCTGCTCATCATCCTGGCTGTCAGCTCTGACTCCCACCTCCACACCCTCATGTACTTCTTCCTCTCCAACCTGTCCTTGGCTGACAACTGCTTCATCTCCACCATGATTCCAAAGGTGCTGGTGAACATCCAGGTACAGAGCACAGTCATCTCCTGTGTAGACTGCCTGACACAGATGTATTTTTTTTATCCTTTTCATAAATATGAATAACATGCTTCTGACTGTGATGGCCTATGACCAGTATGTGGCCTTCTGTCAGCCTCTGTATTACTCTATCATCATGAGTCCTCACCTCTGTGGCTTCTTAGTTTTGGTGTCTCTTTTATTTAGTCTTTTGGACTCTCAGCTCCACCATTTAATCCTCTTATGATTTTCCTACTTCAAAAATGTGGAAATTTCTAATTTCTTTTGTGACCCTTCTAAACTCCTTAGTCTTGCTTTTTCTGATACCTTTACCAACAACATAGTCATGTATGTCTTTGGAGTCATATTTGGATTTTTCCCCATCTCAGGAATCATTTTCTCTTACTATAAAATTGTTTCATCCATTCTTAGAAACCCATCCTCAGGTGGGAAGTACAAAGCCTTCTCCACTTGTGGGTCTCACCTCTCAGTTGTTTGCTTATTTAATGGAATAGTCATTGAGGTGTATCTTGATTCAGCTACCTCACATTCTCCCAGGAAGGGTGTGGTGGCCTCAGTGATGTACACTGTGGTCACACCCATGCTGAAATCTTTCATTTACAGCTTGTGCAACAGGGACATTAAAAGTGCCCTAAGAAGAATCCAGAGAATAGTCTAATCTCATGAGCTTTAACATCCATTTGGAATGCAGGTTGGAATTGGCAGCAAAACTAATCAAGTAGACCTGTTAATCAAGCCTCTTTGTTTACATTATTTTTTTCTATTTTTGGTTTTAATTAATCATTGTATTTAATAGTAAAATGGTCATTGCCATGATTAGGAGACAGAGGAGTGAAACTTTTTAAATGCAAAAAGTTTCAGTTTTGGAAGTTAAAATATTTCTGGAAATGGGTATTGCTTATAACTGCACAACAAGATGAATGGATTTAATATGTAGTGCACATAAAACTGATGAAAAGGTTGATGTTTTGATAATCTTGCCACAATAAACAACAGAAATGAAATACAGGCAAATCTTCAACAAATGAATAAAAACTAAAATCCAACAAATAGCCCATGGAACTTCCTTTTGAATAGAGAGTATGAGCTTAATGGTGTTCATCAATTCTCTTCCTCCTCCTCATCCTCCTCCTCCTCCATTAACATAAAGAAGCCCTTTGAGTTTGGGGTTGCATGGTCAAATTTTGCTAATTGTTGCTGCCTGCAGCAACAATCCTGTGGGAATTTATCGGAGGTGGACTGGGAATGAGCTACTTTTATTATCTTTATCTGGGCTACTTCCTTGCTTACTTGCTTGTTTGCTAGTGTATAGAGGAAGAGAGGCTTTGCTTAGAGGAAGAGAGGCTTTGCTTAGAGGAACAGAGGCTTTGAGAGGAAGAAAGGTTTTGAGAGGAAGAGAGGCTTTGCTTAATTTTAGAGGTGCTATGCTTTCAGAGAGGCTACACTTTCAGGGGTCTGCTTCTTAGAGGTGAGTCGCTTCTTGGAGGTGTGGGGTGTGGCATGCAGCAGGCAGCCTGCATCCTGCAACCTAGAGGTGTGGCTTTAGTTCTCCATCCTGCAATCTGCAACCTGCAACCTTCGACCTAGAGGTGTGTGCTTAATCCCGCATTCTGCGATCTCCTCCCAGGTGAAGAGAATGTCTTATATACACTAAGGCAGCCAATCAGCTTAGGATTAAGTAGCAGGGTTGGAGCATGCACCATGGTACCAATCAAGAAAGAATGAGGAACATCTGTTGACCACTAGTGCAGTGGAGACATTAACTAATTAGGTAAAATGTCATAAGAGATCATGCCGTATTAACACTAACTATGCGCCACCTCTTGGCTCAATGATAGCCGCCATCTTAGGGCTACTTAAACATGTCTCTACTTATCCCCCTTTTTAGTTTTGAAAGGTGAAGAAAACTTTAATGGATGTGTGATAGCTATCACTACATCTGGATCGACTGTGCCTGTCTTAGGCATCCACATGTCCTACTGACATTCTTACCTGTCATCGGATTACCAAGAAGCTTGATATTATTGTCTTGGCTCCTGTCTTAGGTTGATATGTCAGCCACATGAGACTTTCCTGTCTTTGACTACCAGCTGTCCATTTGAGAGAACCAAGCAGTTCTGGCTTCTAAGGCAGCAAGTGCGCATCATCTTGGTGTTTATCAATGGCTGAGTGATCATTAACTTGTCTGACAAATCTTGTTGGCACCCACACCGGAGAGGTTGCATCCTGTGGAAAGATACAAACAGATCCTTGCCCCCATATTAACACTGGGTCCGGACCCTTCCACATCCCTGTAAGAACATCTTTCCAGCAGGCTAGCAGTTTGTTTTGCTGATGAGGATCCCAATGTCTGTCTCCAGCAGAATAACCCTCTGAATCCATAGTTAAAAAATTTAAAGTAAAAAGAGCTATAGCCAATCTATCTCTGGGGTAACCCATTCCTCCCCCTTTTTGTTTTAAAAGCATGAGCTTGAGTGTTTGATTAGCACATTCCACTATGCCTTGACCTTGAGCATTATAAGGAATTCCAGTTTTATGAGTAATTTGAAACTTGAGACAAAACTGAGTAAAAGATGATGAAGTATAAGCAGGGCCATTATCTGTCTTAAGCATTTTTGGAATGCCCATAGCTGCAAAAGCTTGTAAGCAATGAGAGATAACATCTTTAACTTTTTCCGCAGAATGGAGAGAAGCAAAAATCAATCCTGAACATGTGTCAATAGACACGTGAATAAATATTAGTTTATCAAAGCTGGGATCATGAGTAACATCCATCTGCCACAAATGATTGGGTAAAAGCCCTCTGGGATTGATGCCTACATGTGGAACTGGAGAATGAATAACACAAGATTGGCATCTCTTAACAATAGTTCTAGCTTGTTCTTTAGTTATTTTAAATCTACATTGTAATGTCTACTGTTAACATGAAATTGAGCATGAAATTGAGCGACCTGTTCTACTGAAGAAAATATGAAAATAGTTTGAGTTGTAATATCATCTTTATGATTACCCTCATGTAGAGGACCAGGCAAATTAGTATGAGCTCTTATATGTCCAACAAACATGGGTTCTTTATGTTCCTATAAGAGCTTTTGTGTTTGAAGAAATAACCTAAAAGCTGGAGTATGAGGAGCTATAGGTCCAGCCATTCTAATTTAGGAATTACTTGTGTAATATAATTACTGTCTGTAAAAAGATTTATGGGTTGTTCCTTGAATTCTATAAGGGCTATGACAACAGCTTCCATTTCTACCAGTTGAGCAGACTTATGAGAAGTAATATGAGTGATAGTATTTTGGCAAGTGACCACTGCAGCAGTACCATTAGAGGATCCATTAGTAAAAACATTTAATGCTCTAGGAATAGGCTGTTTTTTAACTACCTGAGGAAATATAACAGGATGGTTTAAACAAAAGGATAATAAGGGAGATATAGGAATATGATTATCAAAATTTGAAAAAGTAGAACATTTAGCTACAGCCCAATCATTATCATTAGCACATAAATATTCAAATTGTTGGGCTGAGTAAGGAGTGATAATAATAGTAGGATGAATTCCAAATACTCTAATTACAGATTTAAGTCCTTGAAGAATGAGTTGTGCTACCATAGAAGTACAGGGTTCAATTACATTTTTTGGAGAGACAGACAAATATATCCACATCAAAGGTCCCTCTTGCCAGAAAACACCAGTGGGCGTATATTGAGAAGGAATTACTACAAACAGAAGTGGTTTTAAGAAATTAATTCTATCACAGTGGGCACACTCAATAGCCTTTTCTACTCTACTTAAAGCTTCTCTAGCTTCATTAGATAAAAATCTTGGAGAAGATGGATCAGGATCCCCATGGAGTAAGTCAAATAAAGGCTTTAGCTCTCCTGTGGAGAGGCCTAAATTTGGCTGAAGCCAATTAATATCCCCCAGTAGTTTTTGGAAATCATTTAAAGTGGTTAACCAATCTTTACTGCACTGGATTTTTTGAGGTTTGATGAATGTGTCCATAATTTGAAATCCTAGATACAAGAAAGGGGATTTAGTTTGTACTTTTTCTTCTGCTATGATTAATCCATGTTGTCTTAGGCTGATAGCCATAACCCCAAATATCTCAAGGAGACTCTGATGATCAGAATGAGCTAATAGAATGTCATCCATATAATGGAGACAGATGAGTTTTGGATACTTTTTTCTTATGGGTTGTAAAACTTGGTCTACAAAAACCTGACATATAGTTGGGCTCTTTGCCATGCCTTGAGGCAAAACTTTCCAATGATATCTTTGATCTGGTCCTTCATCATTAATAGAAGGAACTGTAAAAGCAAATCTGGGAGTATCTTCAGGATGTAGCAGAATAGAGAAGAAGCAATCCTTTATGTCAATAGCTACCAGGTGAAAATTTTTAGGGAATGGCTATATGGTTAGGAAGTCAGGATGAGTAGGACCCATAATTTGCATAGTTTTATTAATCTCTCTAAGGTCATGTAAAAGTCTCCATTCCCCTGATTTCTTTTTAATGATAAATATTGGTGAATTCCAGGGGGAAGTGGAAAGCTCTATATGTTCTGCTTCCAATTGTGCTTGTACTAATTGTTGGGTCACCTGTAATTTTTCTTTAGATAGGGACCACTGAGGTACCCAAACTAGTTTATTAGAAATCCATGGTATTTTCAAGATATTAATCTCAGTGGCCTCTAAGGAAAATATCCTAACCCTGCCTGAGCCTGATTTTTTCTGGCCTTAATGTGTTCAAGTTTTCCTTGTAAATTTTTGCCTAATCCTTTGCCTGGAATATACCCTTGTTTTATCATTAACATCCAACCTTCATCACTCGAGGCTATAGGCTCAGTGGTAAGACGTACTCCCAATTGCTGTAATACATCCCTTCCCCATAAGGTAACTGGCAAACAGGACAAAACATAAGGCTGAAACATTCCCTGATGTCCTTCATCATCTTCCCATTTTAAAATCTTTGCACTCTCTTCTGGGCTATTAGAATATCCAAGACCATTTAGAGTACACAATGCCCTCTGTAAAGGCCACTGTTTTGGCCAATGTTGAGAATTGATAATGGAAGTATCAGCCCCTGTATCAAGTAGTCCTTCTAATTCAATTACCTGTACTTTGAGTTTATACATAGGTATCTTTGAACAATCTTGAGCCCAGCAACCATAGGTCCTGTACCAGTGGAGCCAAAGCCTCTTTTGTTTCGGTCTTGTGGTAAACATCTAAGTGATTCATGAAGACTAGGAAGGAGGAGTAATTGAGTGATTCTGTCACCAAAATTAACAGCAATAATACCATGAGGGGAACTAAGCATTATTTTAATTTCCCCCTGAAAATCAGAATCTATAACTCCAGGGAGTACTTGAAGCCCTGCTCTAGTAGTTGAACTGCACCCTAAGAGAAGCCCCACAGTGCCAGGTGGGAGGGGTCCTCAGATTCCAGTAGGAATCAATTGAACCCCCATCTCAGGTGTTAATACTATTCAGGGTGATGGACAGAGGACCAATCCTGCACTTCCTTTTTTTCCTCTGATAAGGGAGTCAATGGGTAGGAAGGATTGTGTCAAGGAATCATCTGAATTTGTGATCTGATATTGTTCCCCTCTAAAGCTCCATACATTTGTGGGCCCCGAGGCCAAAGGCCCTGTGCCCCATTTTTTGAATTACTAGGAAGTGCATTCCCTTAATATCTGTGTGTAATCTATACTTATTAGCCCAATGGTTTCCTTTTCTGCACTTTGGGCAAAAACCTGGGACATGAGTTGTAACAGATTTTACTACAGTCATCTCTTGTCTTTTATTAGGGAATTGCCTTTTGATATGTCCTGGCTGTCCACATAGGAAGCAACCTTTAGGGAGAGCCCCTCCAGAGATATTTAAAGGAGAAGCACCTCTCATAGCTGCAGCAATGATATTTCCTGTAATCACTGCCTCATTGATATCTTTACAAAGTTTTATATAGATAGAAAGGTCCCTTTTATTTTTCCAGGGCCTGATAGCCTCTTGGCAAAATTTGTTAGCATTTTCAAAGGCTAGCTGGATAACCAAAGGCATAGCTGTCTCTACCTCTCCAAAAACTCTACTTGCCATCTGTAAGAGGTGATCCACAAATTCTGCGTATGGTTCATTGGGTCCCTGTATAACCTTGGACAGACTGCCTTGGAGATCACTGGTTCCCTGTAAAGTTTTCCAGGCCTTGGTTGCTGCTGTATATATCTGGGCATAGACTCCAGGATCATATTGATTTTGTATATCTATTGGAGCGTATTGGCCTTCTCCTGTTAGCATATCAACATTTCTATCAGGAAACCCTGCTGCTGCGTTTCTGCGAGCAGTTTCAACAGATATTTCTTGCCATTGAGCTCTCCAAATCAGATATTCTCCTCCAGATAGCACTGCTCTGCACAACTGTTTCCAATCATTAGGAGTTAAATTTAAATTACTCAAAGACTCAAGCATACTTAAGGTAAATGGTGCCTGAGGTCCATACGTCATAACTGCCTTTTTAAAGATTTTAATGGTTTTAAAGTCTAATGGTTGATGGTATCTCTGTCTATTTTGATACTCAAATATGGGCAAGTTCCATGAATTTTGAGGTTCTTTGTATTCAAGGGCATCTAAGCTCTTAGAAAGGTCCTGAATAGCCTTAGGCAGAGGATCCTCCCATGATGGTGTAGAAGGTTGAATAAGATTTGGCTCTCCCTTAACTTTTTCCTTTGTTTTTCCTAAATTATTTAAGTAATTACTTTCTAAGTTACTACCACATAATTCTTCCTCACTTTGTTCTCTTTGTTGAACAGTTTCCTTCACTCTCCTGTCATTATCTTTTAATACATCTTTTTTAACCTTAATTATTTGGGTCTTTGAAATTTCCAGCCCCATTTTTTTCTTACTATCACTTGCCCTTAAACCGCTCTGGCCAGAGACTTCTGTGAGATTCCTACTTTCACTCACCCTATTTATGTGAGGTTCCTTACTTTACCTGCCGTACCGATTCCTGGAGGTGGACTTGGAATTTTCCCTCACCCTATTCCTATGAGGTTCCTCAATTTCCCCACCATGCCGATTTCCTTTTTCCCCATCTGGGCCACCATTTATTGCTGCCCACAATAACAAGCTAGCAGGAATTTATTGGAGGTGGACTGCGAATGAACTACTTTATTATCTTTATCTGGGCTACTTCCTTGCTTACTTGCTTGTTTGCTAGTTTATAGAGGAAGAGAGGCTTTGCTTAGAGGAAGAGAGGCTTTGCTTAGAGGAAGAGAGACTTTGCTTAGAGGAAGAGAGGCTTTGAGAGGAAGAAAGGTTTTGAGAGGAAGAGAGGCTTTGCTTAATTTTAGAGGTGCTACACTTTCAGAGAGGCTACACTTTCAGAGGTCTGCTTCTTAGAGGTGAGTCACTTCTTGGAAGTGTGGGGTGTGGTGTGCAGTGTGCAGCCTGCATCCTGCAACCTAGAGGTGTGGCTTTAGTCCTCCGACCTGTGATCTGCAACCTGCAACCTGCAACCTAGAGGTGTGTGCTTAGTCCCACGTTCTGCAATCTCCTCCCAGGTGAAGAGAATGTCTTATACACTAAGGCAGCCAATCAGCTTAGGATTAAGTAGCAGGATTGGAGCATGTGCCACGGTACCAATCAAGAAAGAATGAGGAACATCTGTTGACCACCAGTGCAGAGGAGACATTAAATAATTAGGCAAAAGGTCATAAGAGATTGTGCCGTGTTAACACTAATTATGCACCACCTCTTGGCTCAATGCCAGCCGCCATCTTAGGGCTACTTAAACATGTCTCTACAGCTAATGATCACCTCTGTGCATTGAACTTCCATGGTTGTGCTATGGTAATTAATCAGCCTGTGCCTCCAGCCCTTAAACCTGGTGGCTGCTGCTGAATGTGCTCCATGCCTGTGTCTCCTCCTCCCTTAGTTGTCTGCATCAGGAAGCTCACATCTGACACTGTGTTCACATCAAGGCTGAAGACAGACACAGAGCCTTTGCTGGGCACAAGGAAGGCCAAATGCATTGGATCCTCCATCCTTGGTCACGAGAGAAGCAATTTAGGGAGGTGATGGATAGAGGAAGGCCCACTGGGAACTCTGTTTCCTCCACATAGGACTACGTGTGAGTTAGTGTGGACAGAGGTGAGAATGAATTTGAGACTGATGTTCTGACCTGTGCTGGGGCCCAGATTCCTCACCCACAGTCCAGCTCTCTATTCGTACTTGTGACACTGGCTGTAGATGTCCCACCACTCAACACATCAATGGGTCCCTCTGCACTGTGACCTAAGCACCCCAGCATGGGTAGGAAGAGATGGTGGCAAGAATAAAGGCAGCGAGAAATGCCATGCACCATGTTGGAGGGCTTCCTGAGTGCGGGGCTCTGAGCTGGTGTTGAGCAGCTTGTTCCATTTCATTCCATCTGAATATCTTTTCCCAAGTCATAAGTACACACCTTACTTTCCAGAAAAGGAAGGACAGCATTTTAAAAAATGCATTCTTTTCAGTTATGTACAATACCAGGATACAGGATTTTGAGGTAACTACTGTCAGATTGTTAGAAAAGAGTAAGAGAGTTGGATTGCTCTGTCTGAACACAGACTATCATGGCACTAGGATCTTTCAGGAGGATTGTCCCCTTCAAAACCTAAGATGACTTTCCACTTCCACGTCACTCCAGGAAGACACCCCTGGCTGGCTCTCTGCTCTCTTTCCTTGGGGGAATCCTACTGGACAACAGATAAGAGCAGTAGGTGGCACCAGGTGCATCAAGCACAGGAAGGACAGCTCAGTATCACAGGAGGAGATCACAGAAAGAGCAGTACATGGCTGTGCAGCACAGATTTCCCTCTAGCTCCTCTCAGCGATATGATTGTGGCTGTCTAAATCTCATGCCATTTTTTAATCTGTCCACTCCATCTCAAAAGTCATCATAGAGTCTACTCTTGATTTTATTCCTACTCAGGACATTGACAAGAATTTAAAAATACAGCTCAGGTACTGCTATGGTTTAGACTCCTGGATATCAGCTTGAAACTTTATGATGTCTGGGAAACAACGAAAAGTTCAGTGTGTGAGACCCAGATCCTGAATAATTAATGTTTAATCTGTCAGTCCACTTGTCATGTCTATAAAACAGGGCAGGTAGTCATCATCTCTGAAATGAAGCATTGTCACCTGAGATAATTTCTATTTGATACACCTCTAGTGAAGAATGATTAAAAAGACATGGGTGTTATCTCTCTGATTACATTGATGAATGAACAAGTAAGCATGTAAAATTTATATATTATTACTTTATTAATAAGGTTGATCTTTGTATCATTCAACTATAATATCCTGCTATTTGAAGTTACTATTTTCCTATATCTGTAACAGGATATGTCATTCTATCCTTCTACAAATAGAAGCCATGTTATTTGGAGAGGACGCCAATTCCCTTTCATTCCTAACTCTGCAGATCAGATACCTTGTTTTCTTTGAAGGAACCATCAAAAGTAAAACAAAATCATGCTACACATTTACTAGATTCTTCCTTGGTTCACAAAAACTGGTCACAATATGTCTTCAGCGTGCCAGGTGATTTCCTGTCTGCACTTTCTCTTCTTTCAGGAATGTCCAACAAAACAAGACAAAGAAATAACCCTGAGAGAAAGCTAAGAGCTACAGCTCCTCTTTGTGTCCGTATCATGAACATAGGAACCTTAAATTGTTATTTACCAGCAGCTGTCATTGAATTCTATTAATATAGAATCTTGGTTTGTTTGGGGCACTTTCTTCCCTGTTTTTTCATGTTGTTCATGTGTCTTCCCCACCAGCAGTTTGGATCACAGTTATAGCAGTTTCCTTCCTACAGGTTTATGTTCTCCCTGAAGGTTTCCAATACCTCACCTGACCATGAGTCTCTAGTAGGCATCTCAGGCTGGGAGCTGCCCCACCTAAAGATGGCAGCTGCCTTTTGGGGGGATAAACTAAGGTGGCTGCACAGCTTTCCTAATGAGTTGGTATATGGGGAGCTGCAGTCTGTATGAACGTGGTTACTGAGCTCACCCATGGCACAAGCACTGAGTCCCGAGGCTCCCAGGTGGGTGGATCTGGGTTCTTACTTCCATTAGTAAGTTTTAAGCAGAAGTTTAGAGGTCTCACCCACAGGGACATCTGAAATATTCACTTTCCAGTTTCCTGAGTTGGAATGAAATCAAAAACTTGACATTATTTCTTCTTTTGAGATTGAGTAGTATGACACAAGAATGGGAGAGGGATGTTCAGCTACAGGAACATATCTGTCTGGGTCAAGAAAGTGGTTGGTGTGAAGTTATCCTTTACATATTTTCTGATATTTCCCTGTGGTCCCTGGATGGATTCCTCTGGTAGATGCAGCAGATGCCTTCCACTGCTCACCCCTGGGATCTCGGCCTGGAGAAACAGACATGAAATTCCTGGTGGCATTGTCACCAGCACAACATGCTTAAATTCTTCTGCTAAAATACTCTGTGTCCATCATCAGATGAACCATTTCAAACATGACACCACCATTTGCTACCTACCAAACTCATACAAATTACATCCATATGCTGTGTTCCTCATTTTTCCGTAAAATAATGATAAAATGGTAGCTTATGACTTGATGAACACTATGCTGATGAGATTCATCAAGTTATACAGGACATGATGCCCGTGGCCTGGCATATAGAGGGCCAATTTGATAACTTGGAAATGGGCTCCCAATTATCAAGAAGCTGTTTTTCCCCACCCACTCTTCTCACCACCTTCATGAGCCTGTAGGATTGCTAACATAACATTTCAGAGGGAGATATTTTCTGGGATCATGGGTGAGGTGTCTATGAGAAGTAGAAACAAGGCCAAAGGAAGAAGACATTTTTAATGAGATATTTGGGGTTGCAAGTACAACTAAAGACCTACATCTCATGTTCCTGTTAGCTGAAACATCACATATTGGAATCTTCCCATCTGGCTGCCCCCAGTGCCTGTTTGTCTTCATGTGGAGAGAATAGTACATTTACTATTCCCTCTGATCCTCCTTCTCCTTCAGCTCCTGTGTGGTTTATCTGTGACTCCTCTTGGATATGAGCAAGAAAATGCTAGACGCTTGTGAATCTCCTGCTTGGTGCACAGAGAAGGTTGATGAAGAAGACCACAGGAGGAGACAGAGCTGTGGATTCCACTGCCTTGAGCCATCAAGCTCTAGGGCTGCAGGCAAAGGCTGATGTCAGCTATGACATGAATGGAGACTCAAGGTATAAGACATGGAGACTCAATGCATGGTGCATCTAATTTGCCAAATTAGTCTACAATATACCATCCTCAAAGGACTTCATAATCCTGAAATCAAAATGTGAGAAAATGAATGTCCAAGAAATGATTTAGAAACTTCCTCTACTCAGGAGTGTAGGTCACACTCCCCCCACAGTATTGATAAGAAAATCATCAGGAAGTTCCTGACACTGTATCCAGACCAGTCCTGAAGTTAGAGTCTGAACACATGAGGAGGATGACAGAAGAGATGGTCAAGTTCCACCTCCAGGAAGCAGAGAGTTGCAAGGCAAGCAAATGGTGCAGCCGAGTCCTACAGTCTAACAACAGTGAGGCCAAACTAAGGAGCCAGAGAGGCAGGGTCCATGATTAGTGCAGGGAGTGACCCCAGAGTGGCCCCTCTCCACTATTACAAGGAGTTTCACACACCACCACCTGGTATGTGAGAGGAAAGGTCTAGGAGGACACGCTGCAGCTCCTGGATCATGTGAAATGTTCTACCTGACAAGAACAAGTGCTTTTCATTGTATCTGTGAAATACAAACAATTGTTTCTAATGTTTTGAACAATGCACAGAATTGCCTGAGAGAGAAGTCATTAACTGGTAAGGTTTATATTATGGTAATCTATTCAACATTATTATGCCTCTTTCCATTTTACATTAGTGAGAATCACTATGTAATATGTGGGTGTTGGTTTGTTGCTTGATTTTCACAATTCATGAATTTTCCCTATTTCTATTATACTCCTACATTTATTGTTCCAAAAACAAAAAACTGAAGTTCAAAAGTTATAATTTTCACCATGCTCAAGTTTGTAGATCAATAGCATTAATCAAGTGAATATTCTTAATATACAATCATGTTGACTCAACTCTACAATTTTTTCTTTTTCCAAAATGACACTTAATTTTCAAATGTAAAAATTTTCCAAGCATTCTTATCCAACACTAGATACAGTCATTCCACCAAAAGTGTGAGAAATTAAAGCCATTAATATCACTGAATGAGAAAAATAACACAACTGGATATTTAACTTTAATATATTTTCCAACACAAGTTTCAACTGGCTACTACGTGGGCAAATGTTAAACATTTCTGCTGTGCAGCCTCCTCAGGGCACCTTTAATGTCCCTGTTCCTCAGGCTGTAGATGAAGGGGTTCAGCATGGGAGTGACCACAGTGTACATCATTGAAGCCACTGCACCCTTCCTAGGAGAATGTGACACAGTTGATCCAAGGTACACCCAAAACCCTGTCCCTAAAAATAAGCAAACAACTGCCAGGTGAGACCCACAGGTGGAGAAGGCTTTGTACATTCCACCTGAGGATGAGATTCTCAAAATGGAGGAAACAATTTTATAGTAAGAGAAAAGGATCCCTGAGATGGGGAAAAACCCATATATGGCTCCCAGAAAACTCTTGACAATATTATTAGAGAAAATGATTGAACAGGAAAGATTGAGAAGTTCAGAAGGGTCACAGAAGAAGTTATCAATTTCCACATCCTTGAAGTTGGTGATTTGGAAAATCATGAAAATGTGCACCTGGGATTCCAAAAGGCTAAAGAAGAATGACCAAAATTAAGAAGCCACATTTACGAGGGTTCATAATGACCAAATAATGCAGGGGGTGACAGATGGCTACAAATCGGTCATAGGCCATCACAGTCAGAAGCATATAATCCATACATCCAAAAATGGTAAAAATAGACATCTGAATCATGCAGCCCACATAGGAGATGACTCTGTTGTGAGTTAGGATATTCACAATCATCATTGGGACCGTGGTAGAGATGAAACCAATATCGGCCAATGACAGGTTGGAGAGGAAGAAGTACATGGGGGTGTGGAGGAGGGAGTCAGAATTGACAGCCAGAATGATGAGCAGGTTCCCACACACTGTGACCAAGTACATGGACAGGAACAGTCCAAAGAGGATGGGTTGAAGGTCTGGATCCTCTGAGAGTCCCAGGAGATGGAATTCTGATATGCCTGTTGAATTTTGTATGTCCATATTGGATGAACATCTTTAGAAAAATCAAACAGAGTAAGAAAAATGAGAAAATAAATACATCAGCAGGCCCCCCTCACTCTGTGTGCATTCAAATTCAAGTGTGCACAGGGAAGCTGCTCACCCTGGATTTGCACTTCCCTGAAGATAGTTCTCAGTAGTGCCACACCCAGACTTACACACTCTCACTCTCTCCATTAGTCACACCTCTTTCCACACCTTATTTGGAGACATTAAACTGAGCAAAGTTAGAAACCCAGGAGAAGAGGAGAGAAGTTCACAATCCTAATTTAATATAGCATAATTTTTGAGGGAAAATTGGGGGAAAAGTAATAACTTTCCAATGAATGAAAGAGTCACAATGATATTCTACTTCATGCTGGTTAGGATAATTGGTATTAAGGAAAGGAAAATCAAACAAGACAGCGACTGTTGGAAAGTTGTGGATTACTGAGAAACATTGCACACTCTTTGTAAAAAGTAAAATGGTACAACCACTGTGGAAAATAGTATGGTAGTTTCTCAAATAAATATAATATGCCCAAAGGAATTGAAAACAGATATCAAAGAGATATTGGTAAACCCATATTCATAGCTGCTTTCTTACAATAGCCGAAAGTTAGAAGCAACCTAAGTGCTCATCAGCAGGTGAACAGAGAAATTGTGGCATATGTGATTGAGTGTGTGAGTGTGTGTGTGTGTGTGTATAGTGGAATATTAGTTCATATTTAACAGAAGGAAATTCTGACATGTTATATCAGGTGTATAGCTAAATGAGAATCAAGATAAATAAGTCAATGAAAAAAGTTAAATACTATATAACTCAATGTATATGAAATACTAAAAGTAGTCAGTTTCATAATGAATTAGAACCACCATTAGAAAAGTGGTTGCCAGGGACCAAAGGAAAAATAGGACAGGGAGTTGCTTAATAGATATAGAGTTTAAGGTTTTCAAGAGCAGAGACCATGTTTGCAAGAAATTGGGCCAAATTTCTTTGACCTATTCCATTTAAGACACCACCTGAACTCCAATCTCTGACAACCAACTTGAGAGTAAGAGCTCCCAGTCAGAAACCATGGTTATGAGCCAGTTACCTTCAAGGGTTTTATTGTTATTTGATTATCTCATTTGCCTCCTCTGTAAATTTAAGTTTGCCCTTTAAACATTATGTAATATAATACAAATATCCTTGTCATTGGCACATTTCAAGTTCCAATAAATATAATTGAGTTAAATGCACAAAATCAATGGTAAAACTGGTTGCAAATGTGGCCGAAGTAGATGATATTAAATTCATAACTGGTAAGAAACATGTTGAATAGCTTATTTTTATGCAGGTTTCTTTGCATCAATCCATACAATATCATTAGAATAATGGGGATAGAAAACAACCCCCTTTTTTTTTTTCTCCTTGATTCTGTCCTCCTCCTGACCTGTTAAAACTGCCCCATGGTTTTATGATCTCAGTTCATCAAGTTTGCAGTTTAAGATTTTAAAACCAAATAAAGCCTCGAAGCTCAGCATTTATCTCCAACCACATTATTTCCATGTCATTGACTGTCTGGTCAGGCACTGCTGACAGGTGGATTGCAATTCTCTCACTTAAGCTACACAAGAGTAACTTGCTTCTTTGTTAACTTTCACTGTGAGTGAATTGTCTAAATACAGTGTAATAATGACCTACCTTTGTTTCTTGTTATAAGAAATTATCTTTAAATTTTTTCAGCTACCTAACTACTGGTTCTGGCTTGCTTATTGTTAAAGTCACCTGTGGGTATTTTAGGATGTTCATATACCATGATATCAGGTCTACACCAGTTTGATCATCATAACTGCATGTGGATTCCTCAGTAGTCTCTTCTTACACCAGAGCTGGAAAGCACTGTCTACCAAAATCCCGCCAATTACACCATGTTCCATGATACATTGCCTTCTCTTAATATCATAATATGCACCACCTATATTAAAGCACATGAATTTGATAATACTGATCTCAAAACTAACATTGACTAGAGAGTTTTCAACAATTACCTGATAAATTTGAGTTCTTTTTAAGAGAGGAATTTTGGATAAAGAGGGAAATAATAAATATTGAAGGAAACATTCACAAGTCTTTGAGACAAAGAAAACACTTTTGCCAATCTGAAACAAGGTGCCCTACCCCATAACCTTGGCTCATGTGCCTGTAAAATGGAAAAAAGTGCAGGGAATCCTGGTGTGAAATCATGCAGCTCCACCCTGGCCCCACCTCCAGATGGGCCCCTGATACAGCTCTTCTACAAACATGGAACCCCAGCCCATGACACCACTGCTTCTCACCCTCAAGACCACCAACATTCTCCATTGAATGTGTACCTACCTTCATAAATAAACCTCTGTCTATCCCTTTGTCTGGCTCATGCTAAAATTCATCTAAGTCTCATATTGCAACAACCTCATTGGTCCAGAGTTGAGCTTCCCCTCTCCTCTGGGAACTCCTTAGTTCCTTCTCCAGAAATGTCTCTTCTCTTGTGACATTACTATCTTTGCTGATTTCACTCTCCTGCAAAGCTGTCTCCTAAGCAAACCTACTTTTTAAAAGGGAGGTGTGATTTTCTGTTGATTCTTCCCTGTGAATATTCATTTATGTTCCCATAAAGGATTCCATAAAGATTTACCTAAAAAGTACCTCAATCTCATCTAAGTAGTCTACAACACAATACCCCATGCCCCTGAAAGGGACTAGTTTCTTTATTTATTGGAGTCTTTAATTTAATCTAGTTTTAATTAATCTAAAGAACTATTCTCTATCTCAAAGTCTTTATCTTATGCAAAGAATTACCTGAAGGAAGATATCATTTAACCTGTAAGATTTTTAATATGAAAAGCATTTCAAAACACTTTCTCCCAGTCCATGTCACATAAATAAGAGTGTCTGTATCATATATTGACAGGGAATAGGTGTTTGATTTCCAATGAACACTCCTTGTCCAAATTCACTATTAAAGAGCTAAATTTATTTATCAATTTTAAGAAGTAGTCATTACTGTTATACTTATTAGTTGGGTTCATTTTTTCCTGTTTTCTCATAATTGTTGGTCTATTATAATTGTGCAATATGATGAGATTTATTGTTTCATATTCACACATGCACATTATACAATGATATAATTTGGCCAATAAAATTTCCTAATATTTCCCACTTCCCTCCCATCCTCACTCCCCTATAAGCTTTTCTCCACCATGCTAACATCTCTTTGACTTTTTAAGAGCATTATATTCATACTTAGTGTTTGTGTTCATCTCAGCATAGTCATATGCCCATGGAATTTAATTTACTCCTTTTGAGGCCTCCTCTTTCCCCTTAGCACTCCCATGCTCCCTCCCTCTACTCCCCTCCCTCTACTCTACTGATCTTCCTTTGGCTCACTTATTGATTATGATTTATTGGTGCTTTCTCCATATACATAACATGGAAGTGTCCATGGTATATTTATCTATGTACACACTGTGATTTTGTTAGATTCTTTCCACCTTTCCTCCTCTTTCCCATCCTTCCTCCTTCCCTCTTGACCTCCTTCTTCTACCCACTGACCTTCCCTATATTTTATGTTATCTAATGATCATTTTTTTCTCCCCTCTTATTTGCTCTTGCTTACCAACTTAGAGAAAACACTTGAGTCTTGATTTACTCACTCTGGACTATTCTCTTAGCATGATGTTATCACTTTCCATCAGTTTTTATCAGCAAATGCCATAATTTCATTCATCTATAAGTCTAAGTAAGAGTTCACTGGGGTGCATACCACCTTTTATTAATCCAATCATCTGATGATGGGTATCTTGGCTGGTTTTATAATCTATTTTATCACCACTTAAAATTCTTTTTTCTTGCTTTACTAGCAAAGGTGAAACACAGAGTTTTCATGTCCCTCAGCCATCAGGGGGCAATAGAGGAAATTTAAAGAGATGATTCAAAATCTACATTCCAGGTGTGCTTTGAGGTCTGAGGTCGGAATTCACTTAAGTTGGGATATATCTATTTCTTACATTTTTGGCACCACACAGAAGTCTGCATTACTGTGGGGGATGGATGTGCTCAAGGACCCAGAACTCAGCCAAGGATGGGCAGGAAGGTAATCTTGCCTCCCCTGAGGTTAGGGAAAGGCAAAAGCAGAAGAGAAAAAAATAAATCTGTTTTCAAATCATACTTGAGAGTAGGGCAGCAAGGGCTATATTCAAAGCAGGAAGTGGACCACTGTTACTTTTCCTCAGTGTCAATTTCCACCTTCCATTTCTATGGAAAAGTGGGCAGGAGTCATCTCCAAGATGCTTCCATCCTGTGCAGAGAGGGCAAATGCTGGGGTAAGTGACCAAAGTCCTTTTTGCCTGTCAGATGGGGCTGGAGCATGTAAGGCTATCTAGCATCAGGGCAGTCCAGAGGTCCACATTGGCAGGGGGTGGATGACTGGATGAGTCATGCTAAGGCAGGGAGCATGTTGCAGCAGACCTCAGCTGTGCAGGTCTGGTTTTCTTTCTCTGGACAGCAAGTGTAGCTGGAATCACAGAGCCTTTTCTGGCAGCAGGTCCAAGTGGACTGGCTGCTCTTGGTGTGAGAAGTTTCTCTGAGTATTTAACGTAGCCACAAATTTCTTCCCAGGGGAGGGAATAGGCAATCTGACATATGCAAAAACTTTGCCTTGATGCTTTTCCTACCAGGATACATTCAGGGGGTCCGAGCACAGGATATTGTGGAGCCTGGCCTATTTCCCTTTTCATTATCACAATGCCATCAACTTTAAGTGGGATCCTCACTCTCAGAGGTTCCTTATATGTCCTGTTGTTGCACTAGGCATATTGACATTCAATGGAGAGGGCCCTTTGCATCCTTTTCTTTAGTGTTCTTTGAAGATCCCTTTGCAGAGACTGCCAACAATCCTGGAGATGACTTTAGTTCCTTCCCTCCCAGGTATTATACTTCAAAGGGCACCACCTACTAGCGGTGATGGTGTGTGTGAGGTTTCCCCTCCACGCACTGAAGCCTTTTGTTTTCTTACATCCAGAGCTCTCTGTCTCATGAAGGTCACATTCACTTTTGTGACCCCCACAAAACCCAGCAGGGTCAGGAGTTTGAGACGGCTGTTTTCAAGCATGTAGGAGCACCTGGTGAGCTCCAAGGTGGTTCTGGGTGGGGCGAAACAACATGATCTGTGTGAATGATCATCAATCTCCCCTGCTGTCATCTCTCCTGTGACATGTGGCTGTCCTTCCACAGTGAATGCAGCAGGCACCCCCGCTTCTCTGCCCTGTGAACCCCAGGAATCCCACATGGAAGAGCACAGTGGGCAAAGCTCTCTTTTTGCAGTGACCAGGAAGAGAAATGACTGGTGGGATTGTTGGTGATACAGCCTGCAAGTATTCTCCTACATCATGCTCAATATCCATGGTCAAACAGACCAATGCAAGCAAGGTTAACTAGCAAAGGAGTACAAGTTATATAGGATAATATTCTCCAATGCTTACTGTAAAGCAATAAAAAATAGGGCATGCATATATCTAGAGCAGGGTGATGTACATGAAATGAAACAAATGGCCTCCAACTCATTGCTCAGCACCTGAGCCTGGGAACTCTGCACCTAAGTTCATGGTTCTCTGGCTTCTGTCACTCAGCTCATCATCCCTATCACCTGCATCATTGTGCTTTCATAAGAGCTTAGGAAATACTTGTGAAGGACCCATTTTGTGCTGTTATAGGTGAAATTGTTATAGGAAATAGAACCTCTTGTGTGGAAAACACATTTTAAATATGATATGTTATAGTCCAGCAAAAAAGAAAACAAAATTTCACAAACACCATACATGAAAATTAACATACTGAAACCCTCCCACCTGCACATTCAAACTGTGATATTTGCACTTGGGAAACAGAAAAAATACCTTCAATCTTTCTTGCTGATGCCAAGGCTCTCTGCCCTCTTAGACGATTAGGCTGCTTCTCTGCTTGGTCATGACAAAGAAGTACACATCCAAAGACCCACCCATACCTGGTGTCAAACAAAGACTCAGACTCTGTGCCCAGCATTTCTAATAATATGCCATCAACTGGGAGTTTCCTGATGCAGAACCACAGCAGGAGACACAGAAACACAGTTCACTGGACAAGAACCACCTACTGAAGGGCTGCAGGCCAGTTTGACTGTGGACTAATATATGACTTTTGAAGCTCAATACACAGAGCTCATAATTAGACTAATTGGTCCATGCAATGCTCTTCTCTAAGGACTTCTCAACATTAGTAGGAAGATGAAGAAATGACAATGAATGTCCACTCAAGATTTGGACCCTTCTTGTAATTGGGAGGAATCTTGGGGAATCAATTTACTCCTCTCGCTTCTAGTTATTTAAAGATACATCAGCTTTTAAGGTCCATTCTTATTTGATTAACATATAAACCAAAAATTTACTATTTGAACCATTAGTAGTGCATGCTTCAGTTACAGTTATTTGGTCATCAACATGTTTTCAGTTCAGCATTCAGTCCTTAAGAAATAGTGGGTCTACTGATCCAGGTGATTTTCAAAGGACTGCAACACTGGAATCATGTGAAACTCTAAAGTGTGTCTCAGACCAAGCTCTAAGGTCTTCGTCACTTCCCTCTGTTCCCACCTTCTTCTCCTAGGCTCTTGAACTTCTCTGCCATTGTTTCTGAGTAACTGATGGTAGTAGGTACTGTTAAGAGTTATTATGTTGCTCATGTGTCCCTGACACAGGCACATACAAGAGCTGCTCTGTCCTGTCTCTGGCTCTGTGGGACATTCCTGAGTAGGATGAAGGTACAGAAAGGAGAGCATCAGGGTATTAAAACCGCACTGAGCATGGCCAGGACCTGTGCACAGAGCAGGGGTCTATTCCATACTTACCATCCTTTTGATTTTTATCCCTCTGTGCCTAAAGTGGTATGAGCCCTGGGGATTCATGAATGAAAGGGATATTGTCATTTTAACCAAATATGTGGTATTACATACAAAGGAGGAGTATGAAAATGTAGCGTTACAAAAGTAGGTAAAGAGTAACTTCAGGACACAAAATATTCCTGTCGAATAGTAGTAAGATTAGCTTTTCCATATTCATAATAACTATCTCTCTTGCTTTTACCCAAGTTTTATGCCTTCCTTATAGATCATTCACACAGGGAGCATATGTTTTCTGTTTAATCTGGTTTCAACAGCATCGTATCAACTAAAAATCATCTTGGATGACATTGCTGAACATTAGAGACACTAACAACCTACCCTTTGTTCAGGAAGGAATGAGTTCAACCATGAGCAGCGAAAAGAGTGAGTCTCTGAATGTGATGCACTTACCATTTTCACTGTTGTCCAACATTCAGCATGCTTTTAGCAGAGTCCAGAGGTCTTAACTGCAGGCACAGCTCTGGGACAGTCTTTACCCTTCCCAGATTCCTAAGTAGTTATCAAACCCAGTCTGACAGTGGCTCCTCTCTGCATGGAGAGGACTGACTGCCAGAATATAGGAGGACGTGGCAGCTTGAAGGATGTCCTGGTGTGGAGAAACAGTGAGGTCTGTGCTGGACACTTGTATCCACTGGATATTAGATCCTTTCCCATCTCAGGCATTCTCCCACAAGTGGTGTAGCTGGTGCCACTGACAGGTCTGTCCTTAATTCCATTGGAAATTCCAAAAGGAAGTACACAGAAGACAGGGTCTCATCCCTCAGTGACAGGAAAAGAAGCACATGGCTTCTTGTGAAGGGGGCAACCTGCCAGCCCTTCCTGCCAAGATGCCATGTACCTCCAGCCCACTGAATACATAGCCCCAGTCTATGTATTCAGACATAGACTCAGTTATTCAACCTAATCACCTAATACAGGCACATAAACACCTGTGCCACTTTCCATTCTATTAATATTGTATGACATTTCTACCTGGAGACAACTGTGCACATGAATTTGAACTCTCCACACAAAATGCAGAACTCAGCAACTCGCACTCAGGAGTCTGTCTTAGATGATCATATATTTGAATGTTATCCTCATCCAGGTCCAACTCCTCCTCATCACCATCATTGCTTAACCCACAATTAAAGGGACACCTTTTCTCCTCTTGTGGATGAGAGTGCATGGCAGGAAGAGTCTGTGTGGGAAATCAACAAGATGTCCCATGAACTCTGTTGCACTCACCATAACCAAGAGTAAGAACTCACAGTGTCTCACTGACCATCTGTACCTTGTTCTTCCTTCTGGGCAGACAATCTGCATGCTCCTGCTGATGGAGAAGAAATAATGCTCTGGAATGTCCTTCCTCAACCTTCCCCTCCCACAGCAGTTAATGATTCACACTGGGGCTCTTCTGACTTAGGACTAACGGGGGCAGAAAAAAGCCCAAAATTCCCTGTTGTCCAGTGACTCCCATGTCAGCCTCAGTGTATCAACACAGGCTCAGATAGGAGCTTCCTGGGGCAGACACCCACAACAGGAAGAAACAGGAATGGAGCCCACTGCACTGGAGTCCTCAAGCCCAAGGGCTGGAGACACAGGCTGACCTTGGAGCTCAGTGCACAAGGTTCCTAACTCACCAAGTAGTTGAAGCACATCAGAAACTCTAAGAGCTTCCTAATATTAATGATGGAAGCATATTAATGATGGAAGCAGAGCTAGAGAAATTGAACATCAACGAGTGTTTATCAGTTCTTCTCTACTAATGAAGAGGGTCTTCTGAACTGTGAGTTTTTCATTTCTTTTGTAGAAAAAAAATTTCATTTTATACCAACATTATTATGGAAAATTTAATTTATATAAAGTCGAATCCATTCACAAGTATGGAGCTCAACAAAATTAATCACATAAACATTCTTAAGAGACATTCACCATCATCATCTCAAATATTTTTATCATTCCAAGTGATACTTTGTATCCAAAGTGAAAACTTCCCTAATGTACCTTTATAAAACTGGCTACAGTCATTCCACTAAAAGCATGTGAGAAATGAAAGTCATTAATATTTATACAGGGGGGAAATAACCAGATAGGATGTTAAATTCTGCTCAGTTTCTGAACAAATATTGCAACTTGATGTGACATATGACAAAATTAGATACTTCTTCTGTGCATCCTCCATAGAGTATTTTAATGTTCATGTTCCTAGACTGTAGATGAAGGGGCTCAGAATGGAAGTGACAATTGTGTACATCACTGAGGTCACTGTCCCCTTCCTAAGGCAATGTGATTCAGCTGAGTCAAGGTAAAATCCAATGCCAGTTCTAAAAAATAAGCAAACAACTCCCAGGAGAGACCCACAGGTGAAGAAAGATTTGTATTTCCCACCTGTTGATGGGATTCTCAGAATGGAGGAAATAATTTTGGAGTAAGAGAAAAAGATTCGTAAAATGGGTAAGGTGTCATGTATGCCACCAATAAAATACTTGATAAAGTTCTTAGAGTAGATGATAGAATAGGAAAGATTCAGAAGTTCATAAGAATCAAAAAGAAACTAGAAATTTCCACATTCTTGAAGTTGGTAATTTTAAGATCATCAAATTGTACAACTGGAAGTCCAAAAGACTCAGCAAAAATGACACCAAAATTGAGAAGCCACAGAGGTGAGAGTTCATAATGTCTGGATAATGTAGGGAATGATAGATGGCCACAAATTGGTCAAAGGCCATCACAGTCAGAAGCATATAATCCATACATCCAAAAAAGGGAAAAAGAGACATCTGTGTCAGGCAGCCCACATAGGATATGACTCTGCTGTGAGTTTGAATGTCCACAATCATCTTTGGGACTGTGGTGGAGATGAAACCAGTGTCAGCCAAGGACAGTTTGGGAAGGAAGAAGTACATGGGAGTGTGTAGGTGGGAGTCAGAGCTGACAGCCAGGATGATGAGCAGATTGCCAAGCACTGTGATCAGGTACATGGACAGGAACAGCCTGAAGATGATGGACTGCAAGTCCGGGACTTCTGAGGGACTCATGGGAAGTTATTGAGAAACATGGGTTAGATTTTGTGCTTCAGTGTTCCTCAGACACCTTTTGAAAAGGTGAAAAGTTTGAGAAAAAGAAACACATCAGCAGACACCCCTCACTGTGTTCACATTCTATTGGAAGTATTCTCTGGGAACCTGCACACCCTGGAGATCCACAAGCCCTCAACACAATCTCAGTAGTGAAACACCTAGTCTCCCACACTCCTTTACTCTTGTGCTCTCCTTCTTTCACCCCTCTTCCCCAACTGTTTGTAGACATTGAACTGAGCAATAATTGATGCCCTGGTCCAGAGGAGAGAAGCTCATGATCACAATAAAATATACCCTACTGTATGAAGGAAAACAGGGAATAAATAATGGGCTTCCTATTTTGAAAAAAAACAATTTTCATAAAAATTAATTGAGAACCAGTGCAAATTACCTTTAAAAAAAAACTCTAAGGTACTGCAATAAATTTCTTTGACTTATTCCATCTAAGACACCATCTGGATTCCAATCTCTGACAAGTAAATTGAGGGTAATGGTTCACAATCAGAAAGCCTAAGTTGGGCATGCATAACTACAGCAGGGTGATGAACAGGAAATGAAACAAATGACATAAGACCACATTGCTCAGCACCTGAACCTGGGAAGCCCTGCACCTCGGTTCATAATGATGTGGCTTCTGTCATCTTCCTTATCTCCACCAGGATAGTCCGTTCATAGAGCTTAGGAAACTCCTATGAAGTAGCAGCCTATTTTTTTGCAATTATGAGTGAGAGTTTACTGGAAATAGAACCAGTAGAGAGGTTGATACTCACCTATAAGAAAAACATAAACTTCACAAACACCACGCTAGAAACTTGACATCCTGAAACACTCTCATCTGGGTACTCAAAATGTGATATCTGTCCTTGTGATACAGAAACAATACTTTCAGTCTTTCTTCCCAGGTACCAAAGGATTTCTCAACATTAATGGAGGAAGATGAAAAAAAGACTATGAACGTCCACTTAGCTGTAATTGGGAGGGAGATTGTGGGCTCAACTTACTTCTTTCACTTTTTCTTCTTCTTTTTTTTTTTCTAAAGATTCATCAGCTTTTAAGGATTACTCTTAATAGGTTACAATATAAATAGCACAAATTACTATTTGAAGTGTAATATGTATATGCTTCAGTGATATATATTTGCTAAGTTTTTAAATTAAGCATTCATTCATTAAAGAAATAGAAGGTCTACCAAGAACAACTGTCAAAGGACAATGCAGCATTGGAATCATATGAAACTCTGAAGTGTGTCTCAGACCAAGATCTAAGGGACTCCTATCAATTCCCTCTATTCCTATTCTGCTTGTCCTGGGCTCATGGACATCTCTGCCATTGTCCTTGTGTAACTGAAGGTTGTAGATGCTGTTAAGGAAAAGTATGGGAATTTTGTGTCCAAGGCACAGATACAGCCAAGGGCTGCCATCTTGTCTCTGACTCTGTGGGACATTCCTGAGTAGGATGAAGGTACAGAGAGGAGAGCACAAGGGTGTTAAAATCCCATGGAGCTTGGTCAGGACCTGTGCACAGAGCAGGGGTTCAACACAAATTTTTTTTTTTTTTTTTTTTTTTTTTTGCGGTGCTGGGGATTGAACCCAGGGCCTTCTGCTTGCGAGGCAAGCAGTCTACCAACAGAGCTATCTCCCCAGCCCCATCTTTTATTTTTTTATATCCTCCATGCCTAACATGGTTCATGTTCTGGGGAATCAGAAATGAAAGAGAGAGGGTTATTCCACCCAAATACACAGCATATACTTAAATAAGGAAATATGAAAATGTAAAATTAGAGAAATGTGAAAATATTAACTTTAGCTCAAAAATATTTCAGTTGAAGAGTAGGAAGTTTAGTCTTCCCAGATTAACGATGATTCTCTTACTACTGTCCATATTTCATACATTTATCACATATTAATCACATAGGGAGCAAATGTTTCCTATTTAATCTGGATTCAAGGTCATTACATCAACTAGAAACCAACTTGGATGATATTGCTGTTGGATGAAATTTTCTGCCTTAATTGCAGAATGAAAGAGTACAGCCAACAACACCCAAAATTAAATTGGGAATCTCTGGGTTGAATGAACTAACCTCATTCACTGCTGTCCAACCATTTGAATATTTTGAATTAAACCCTGAGGTCTTGGCTGGAGGCACATCTAGAGTACATCCTAACCCTTTCCAGATTCCTGAGTAATAATAAAACCCATATCTGCTTTTTCTCCTCTTCAGATGGAGAGGACTGATTATAGAATCCAGTTGCAAGGGTATCCTGCAGTGGGGGACACAGGAAGGCCTGTGCTGGATTATTAGTTCCAGTTTGATCTTGATCTTTGTCTCAACTCGACCATTCTTCCTGAATGGGTGCAAGTGATACCACCGTCTGATCTGTCGCATGAAGTACCAGATCCCAAAGGGAAGTGCACAGGAAAAGTGTCCCATCATGATGACATAGAAAGTGCAATGCAGAGTTGCTTATGCAAGGGACAAACTGCCAGCACTGGCCTACCAAGAGGCCATGCACCTCAAATCGACAGTGCATGTCACATATGGCTTCAGCTATTTTACCTGAACACCTAGCACAAGTAATTAAAAATGCTGATACACCCTATTCTGTACAATTAAATAACATGCCACTGAAACTTTGGTGAAGATTGTGCAGATGAACTAAACAGTCTACAAATAGCACACAGTTAGGGATCTCTCACTGAAGGATCACGTGTTTGGAGGCTATCCTCATCCTGGTTAACCACCTCATCCTCATCTTCATATACATCTCTCAGTGCAGAGGATGGTGGAAGGAACACTTTTCTTCCATTTGTGGATGACAGTGTGTGGCAAGAAGGATCAATGTGTGAGGAATGGAAAACTTTAGTGAGATTGTGGCTATGCTCACCACCACCGGGTATGTCATCCACGTGTCACGACTCAGTCCTCAGGACTGAAACTGTGCATTGCTCTCCCATATGGGCAGCCTGATGATTTTTCCTCCATCCTTCTCCTACCACAGCTGTTACCTATTTACACTGCCTCAGGTGAGTTGTGGCAAAGGAGAGTGGATTCCACATGGGTGGTACTCATTCACCTCCCATCACAACTCATCTTTAGAATTGACATCATTTCTGCTAAGGTTGGAGCTTCCTAATAGACACACACTGGGTGAGAAGATATACTGGTGTGGGGCCAACCTGACTTGAGTCATCCAGTTGAGAGACTGGACACACAGGATGCTCATTGACTATGTTGTGTCCTTGGAAGTTCAAAGCATAGATCTATTAACTGGCAAGGGGATGACCCTATGACAGACTCTAACATGTCCTAATAGAAATCCTAGAAGAAAAATGTATATCAACTACTGATTTTCAGCAATTTTTAGTGAAAAAAATAAATTGATTTATAATATTGATTACTTCTATTGTTGTGAATAGTAGTAGCTTCTTCAGTCCACTTTCATTATGGTAAATTTAAATTACTAAGAAACTTGCCATTGTTGCTATTATCAATTGCATAGCTCAGTGGCATTAAATATAGATATAGTTGTTAAGCAATCACTCCAACGTTCTTCATATTACCAAAATGAATCTTTGTACCCGGTGTGAAAATATCCCACACTTCCCATAACAAAATGGATTTCCACAAGTGTACTATAAAACATGATGAGAAATTAGCATAATAGGCATGTAGACGGACCAGGTATTAATGTTGCTATATTTTCCAAAATACATTGCAAGTTGACCCCACTGGGACTGGGATAAGATGGCCCTACTGTGCAGCCTCCTCAGGGTACCCAATGTCCCTGTTCCTCAGGCTGTAGATGAAGGGGTCACTTGGGGGTGACCACAGTGTACATCACTGAAGCCACTGCCCCATTTCTAGGAGAATGTGGCACAGCTGATCCAAGGTACACTTCCAAACCTATCCCTAAATATGAGTAAATTACTGCCAGGTGAGAACCACAGGTGGAGAAGGCTTTGTACTTCCCACATGAGGATGGGTTTCTCAGAATGGAGGAAATGATTTTATAGTAAGAGAAATGATTCCTGAGAAGGGGAAGAGGCCATAAAAGGCTCACAGAAAATACCTGAAAATTTTATTAGAGTAGGTGTCAGAACAGGATAAATTCAGAAGTTGAGACGTGTCACAGTAGAAGCTTCACATCCTTGAAGCTGGGAATTTGTAAGATCATCAATTTGTGCAGCTGAGTGTCCAAAAGACTCAGCAAAAGAGACACCAAAACCAAGTAACCACAGACTGGAGGTTTCATAATGACTGGATAATGCAGCAGGTGACAGATGGCCATAAACCAGTCATAGGCCATTACAGTCAGCAGCTTGTCACCCATACAGACAAAATTGATAAAAAGAGACGTTTGTGTCAGGCAACCAACATAGGAGATGACTTCATTGTGAGTTTGAATGTTCATCAAAATCTGAGGGACCGTGGTGGAGGTGAAACCAATGTCAGTCAAGGACAGGTTGGAAAGGAAGGAGTACATGGGGGTGAGGAGGTGGGAGTTGGAGCTGAGGGCCAGGATGATGAGCAGGTTCCCAAGCACTGTGACCAGGTACATGGATAGGAACAGTCCCAAGAGGATGGGCTGCAGGTTGGGATCCTCTGAGAGACTCATGAGAAGGAATTCAGAGACATGAGTTAAATTTGTGCTTGTATGTTTCTGGGACACCTTTTGAAAAAAACAAAGTGTGAAAAAAGAAATACATAAAACAGGCACCCCTCATCATGTAAACATTTGAATTCAAGTACATGCAAGGAAGGCGCTCATGTTTTAGGTCTACACACCTTCAACAATAAGGCTCAATAGTCAAAAACCCAATCTCCACACATTCTTTCAGTATTACTTTCTCTCTCATTCAACCATGTTTACATACTCAGTTTAGAGACAGTGAACTGAGCAATGTTAGAAATCCAGGAGCAGAGGAAAGAAGCGCTTCTTGATTACAATGAAATATAGTTTACAGTTTAAGGAAAAATTAGGGAATATGCAATGCCTTCCTAAAATGGAGATTAGGAAGCAGTTTGATCACATCAGTCATGTAGTCATACATGTGCATGAGGTAATAATGTCATTTCACTCTTCTATCCTTCCTAAATGCATTCTACTGTCATGTATAACTAACTAGAACAAATGAAAACTTTTTCTAAAAATGCAGTTTGTTATACCTCACTGATTCAAAGGCTTTTGGACCAAGTCCTTTGGCAAGATATCTCAGACTAAGGAAAGCATTTCCAGACAACTAAATTGAGGATAATGGGTCATAATCTGAAAGCAGTATTTGCCCATTTTCTTCAAGGGATTTTGTCATTCTTTGATCTCCTCATTTGCCTCCTCTGTGGATTTAAAATTTTTATTCAAATATTTTAGAATATAAAATAAGTATACTTTTCTATGTTAAACATGTAATTTTTATAATTTTTATTCAGTCAGTGCAGTATCTATAGTAGCACTGACCCAAGTGTGGCATTAGTGTGCACTGTACCTGTCTATAATTTTAAAATCATAAAGAGTAAGAAACTGTTTTAGTCAAGATTTTCACTTCTGTAGACAAAAGACCTAATGAGAACCTTTTCAGAGGAGGAAGTTTATTTTGAGGTTCACACGATCACAAATATTACTGAGTAGATGGCTGACTCCATTCCTCTGGGCATGAAGTGAGGCTGGCCAGGACATGGCACTCAGGAAGCAGAGGGAGAGCTCTGTTCAGCAAGGACAAAATATGAACTCCAAAGGCATGCCCCCAGGGACCCACCTCCGCCAGCCCCACCCTACCTCCCTGCAGTCACCACCAGTAAATCCCTATCAAGGACTTAATGCAGTTATTAGTTTAATGTTCTCATAACCCAATCATTTCACCACTAAGCATGCTTGCATTGTCTCATACATGAGCTTTCAGGCACACCTCAGGTCCAAACCATAACAGGAAATACTCTGAATAATTTACTTATATGCAGGTTTATTTGAATCAACCCATGTAATGTCAGTAAATTATTTGGCATGTAAAAAGGCTCCTCACTTTTTTTTTCCCTTGATTCTCTTCTCCATTTGACCTGATGAAACTGCTTCATGGTTTGGTGATCTAAATCCATCAAGTTCACACTTACGATTTCTGCGCCAAGAAAAGCCCCAAAGCTCAGCTCTCATTTCCAATAACCTATTTTACTTTAATGCAACATCTGGTCATTCCTGATAACAAGGATCACAATAGTTTTATTTAATCCACATGAGGGAAACAGGTCCATTAGTTTTACATTTGCACTGTAATCTAATTGGAAAACACTGAAAAAAAGAACAGTACAAGAAATAAAGTAAAGACTTCTGGGAATTTCCAAATAGTAAAAATGGGGAAATAATTACCTAACATATTATTATTTTAAGAAATTATTTTTAAATCTTTCCAATTGTATATCAGATGACTGTGTCCCACTTACTATAGGCACTTTCAGATATTTTAGATTATGCATGTACAGTAATGTCAGAAGTATACCAGTTTAAGCAACATGTCTACCTGTGAATTTCTCAGTTTGCCTTTCTTACTCCAGAGTTAGAAGTCACTGTCTAACAACATTCTGGCACTTAGAGTATATCCATGAATATCCCCTACTCTTATTTTCAATAATATTCACTGCCTATATTAAAGCATATAAATGATACTAGTCTTAGGACTAATATTGGATTGAGATATAAGTCATTACTTAAGAATTTTTTTTCTATTTATTTTTTAACTTTTTTTATTATTGTAAACAAATGGGATATATGTTGTTTCTCTGTTTGCACATGGTGTAAAGGCATACCATTTGTGTAATCATAAATTTACATAGGGTAATGTTGTTTGATTCATTCTGTTATTTTTTTCCCTTCCTCCCCACCCTTCCCACCCCTCTTTTCCCTCTATACAGTCCTTCCTTCCTCCATTCTTGCCCCCGTCCCTAAACCTAACTCTAACCCTAACACTAACCCCTCCCACCCCCCATTATGTGTCATCATCCACTTATTAGCGATATCATTCTTCCTTTGGTTTTTTGAGATTGGCTTATCTCACTTAGCATGATATTCTCCAGTTTCATCCATTTGCCTGCAAATGCCATAATTTTATCATTCTTTATGACTGAGTAATATTCCATTGTATATATATACCACATTTTCTTTATCCATTCATCAATTGAAGGATATCTAGGTTGGTTCCACAATCTGGCTATTGTGAACTGAGCAGCTATGAACATTGATGTGGCTGTATCTCTGTAATATGCTGATTTTAAGTCCTTAGATCTACAAGCAATCAACAAACATATGGAAAAATGTTCAACATCTCTAGTAATAAGAGAAATGCAAATCAAAACCACCCTAAGATTCCATCTCACACCAATTAGAATGGCGATTATCAAGAATACAAGCAACAACAGGTGTTGGCGGGGATGTGGTGAGAAAGGTACACTCATACATTGCTGGTGGGGCTGCAAATTAGTGCAGCCACTCTGTAAAGCAGTGTGGAGACTCCTTAGAAAACTTGGAATGGAACCACCATTTGATCCAGCTATCCCACTCCTTGACCTAAGACATTTTGAGTTCTTAATATCTCTGCCTGATTGCTTTCCCTTGCAAACCTGTCTCCCTGACACACCAACAGTTATGAAGTGGAAGAAGTAAATTTCAGTTGGTTTTCCGTATCACTGTTATCTCTCTGTATAATTTTTCCCACAACATTGCCTATAAAGCACATAAAGTTCATTTGAGTAGTCTGCAATCCTTATTGCCCCTCAAATGTACTAACTGATATTCATTCCACCAATGAAATACATCCTCTACTTCAAAGTCTTTGTCAAATGCAAACTGTAACCTGAGGAAAGGAAATGGCTTAACTGTACAGTTTATTAATATGGCAATCATTTCAAAATGCTTCTGCCTCCCTCAGGGTCACAAAATAAGAATGCCTGTAAAGTACATGGCCAGGGATAGTTGTTTGATTTCAAATGAAAAATGTATGTCCAGATATACTATGAATGACCTACAATTATGTCCCTAGAAAAGGACTTATTATCACCTACATCTTCTCAATCTTAATACGTATCATGAAAATGAGGCTGAACACTAATGATTACTATTCTGTACATTATGACTCCTGAAGAAATCTCATGTTGTGCAGGAAACAATACTTCCTTCTGGTTCCAGCAGAAGAGACATTACCCTGGGCTGGAGTCAGGGAGGCCACAATTCAGACCCACATCACACCTGCCAAGGTGAGCACAGTGTGTCAACCTCTCCTCCTCTCCCTGATCGCTGCTAAATGGAAACAAAATAACACCAGCTGAACACCATGGGTAGCATCAAAGGATTTGGAACTCAGTAAATATTTGATCACTGTGATTTTAATAAACAAACTGCATGATTATGTAACTATCAGCATTATGGAGGAAAGTCCTGCACTAGGGCAGAGGAGGTTGGAGTAAAATGCAGCTCTGACTGTGCCTCAGTGGAAGGTGCAGGTTCAGTGCCCTTCAGCTCTGCCTTATTGCCTTTCCTCGAACCCATGAAAATCTCTGCCATGATTTCTGATAATGTGTGTACTGTGGATGATATTAAATAAAATTAAGGGTGTCTATGTCAAAACTGGCACACAGAAAAACACTGCTGTAAATTGTGCCTATTCCCATGGACACTGCTGGAAGGAGGTTCAAAATTAAAACATCCCATCAAGAAGTGGGAAAAATGTAACTTCAGGTCATGGGATATGTGAGTTGAGTGGTGTGAAGATTAACATTGTTACTACTAATGGTGATAATGATATCCAGATTTTTTTCTTTCCAGGTTTTATTTATATGTTCTATATTATTTACCTAACAGCATCGAGTATCTATTTAATCCTTACTCACTTCAGTTGCATCAACTTAAAATCATCTCAGACAGCATGGCTGAATGGAGAGACAGTAGTGATCAGTTTTTATACTGAAACTAACACATTAAATAATTTTATCCGTTCATAGCAGACAGTTTTCCACAGAGATCGACAGATCTTAATGGCAGGTATATTTTTAAAATGTTTCCAGGTTCATGAGTAAGAATGAAAACAACACCTGACCTCAGGTTTGCAGTGAGATGGAGAGGGCTATTTTCAAGCATAGAGGAGCATGTGGTGAGTCCCAAGGAGCTACTGGAGGGGACCTAGGAGCCTGATGTACCACACATCATGAGCCTCCTCCACTGTGACCTCTCCTGTGACCTGTGGCTGTTCTGCAATAGTGCATGAAGCAGGTGCACACACTGCTCTGCCCTGAGATCCTCAGGAATCCCACGAGGAAATGCACAGTGGGTGAGACTCTCCTTCTGCAGCGAGAGGGAAGGTGAATGACAGGTTGGCTTGCTGATGGGACAACCTGTCTGTATTCTCCTGTGATGCGCTGGGTCCATGGTCAGAGAGCCCAATGTAGAGAAGGCTGCACAATTTCCACCTGACAAATGAGTGCACATTAAGAAGTAAAACACAAGTCTCATTTTCTGTAAAATAATAATAATGTGGATACATAAAACTAAAGTGAGATGGTGAAGTGAGTTCCTCATCCCCTGAGCATGGGGAGTGCTGCACATCAGTTCATGGAGCTCTGGCCTCTGTCATCCTCACCATCATCCTTATCCCTGCCATTATCTTTCCATGGAGCCTAGGAAACACGTGAAGGACCCATTTTGTGCTGTTGTGGGAGAGATTTCTGTGTGAATTAGAACCAGTGTGGGTGGAGAGCACATTCTGAATGAAATTTCTGATCTCCCCACAAAAGCTGAACCCCACAACCCTAAGGTTGAACCTGCATGCTGGTATTCTCCCATCTGGCTACTCTGTGGTGTTTGTCCTTGTGCCGATGTATCACTGTTTTCAACAATCCTTCCCACATCCATGTCCTCTCTGTACTTACTGAGTTGTGCTGCTTCTCTGCTGGGTCATGACCAAGAGGTGCTGATCCCACAACCCTAACTAGAGTGGAGCCCAGTGAAGGCTCAGCTGTGTCCACAGGTACAGTTGACATTTCAGGAGCTTCCAGATGCAGACAATCCCAGGAGGAGACACTGCCATGCAGCTCATTGTACAGGAACCACCAACTGAAGGGCAGCAGGCACAGGTAGGTTATGGACAATTATATGACCTTGGAAGATCAATACACAGAGATTATAATTAGATTAATTGGTCCATGAAATCCCCATCTGAAGTATTTCCCATCAATGGGGAAGACAAAAGAAAATGAATATCCACATAAGGTTATGACCCTAAATCTAATTAGGAAGAATCCTACAAATTCTATTTATTTCCTTTATTTCTGTGTTTCTTAAAGAGACATCTGTGATTAATGTTCATTATATTGTGGTAAAATATCAATTCAAAAAGTCACCATTTGAACCACATTATGTACACACATCAGTGACATCTTCTAAAATTCAAACTTTGTACACAGTTGAAGAAACTCCCACTCCAACCTCAGCAACCATAACTCTACTGTGAAGCATGATGCAGACAGAGTTTTCCAAATCAGAAGCACGTGCCCAGGGAGAGGGCATTTCCACGACAAGATTTGGTTCTGTTCTGTTTCCAACCTGTATTCCCATAGGATGCCTTGGGTCCTAAGAATGCCCCATGCTGCTAGCAGACTCCTCAATGGAGGTATAATGACTATGTTCCTCTAACTTAAGTGAAAGAGTCAGCACCCAGGTGCCAACTGTACAATCATGGAGTCCAGCACACCTTTCTAGTAGAATGCAGGACACTTGAACCAAGGCACACTACAAAGTTGCTTTATACTACCAAACTTTGTTATTGAAAATGTATGAGGAAAGACAAGATTAGAGTAAAAACTTTCTCAGAAGAAGTTAGAATTTTCCACATTCTTGTAATGGGTAGTGGGAAGGTAATCAAATAGTGCATCTGGCATCCAAGACTCATCAAGAAGGACACCCAAACTACAACTACAGCACTGAGGACTCAGGAGGACTGGACAATGCAAGCAGTTGCAGAGGAACCGAGCCTGGTCATCCACCATCACAATGAGCATCAGATCATTCATACCTCCAAAAGTGAGAACAAGAATCATCTGTGTCAGGCAGTCCAGGTACAAGAGGACTCTATTGTCAATTCGGATGTCACAATCATCTCTGGGACCACTTTGGAAGTGAAACTGATGATTGTCAAGGTCATGTTGTAGAGGAAGAAGAATGTCCAGGTGTGTAATAAGGAGCTAAAACTGATGGACAGGATGACATTCCAGAGTTCCTAGACAGGTCCACCTCAGCACCAATCCAACTAGAACTGGCTACAGTCTGGGTCATCTGAGCCTATGAGGAGGAAGATGAGAAATGGGCAGCATTTTGTGCTTATGTGTAGCTGGACACCACTTGGAAAAGGAAAGACGGTTGGATAAAAGGAACAAATGAGCACCCAACACTATAAATACTTTGAATTCACATATTCAAAAGTAATGTTTCCACACTAACATACACAAATGTACAGTTCTATTCACAACCTTCTTAAGTCTCTTGAATTTTGGTTTCTCTGTTACTTATTTTACTACTGGTGAGAGTTTCCAAGCTTAGAGGCACTCAACTTAGCAATTTTAGAAGACCAAGAATATTAGAGATAAAATTTTTAAAATCATTGTTCAAACACATGCCACTCTTTAAAGATAAATTAGAGAATAACACATCCCCTTTCCCTTAAGAAAAATCATCTCCATTAGAACATATCTCAAAAGCAGGCAGATATACCTCTCTTTTTGAAAATTTGTAAACTCTCAATGGTCTACCTAAGACAACATTAATAAATGTCCACATTTGCTGTTCTCACACACTAAAAATTTAATCAGATTATCTACCTCACAACATAGTTGATAAGTGCTGTCATTGAATTTGCAGATTGTAAAATTTGGCTGACTAATATCGTTTATTGTTACTGTCAGTCATGCCCAGTACCTATATGAATAAGCAAACTTCATCCTATTAGGTTTAAAAATCACAGTTTTCATAATCTACAATGACTTCACATGAGCTGCTCGTTCTCATATTGCATGACAGCATTCTCCTGCACATATCTGACCCCAACATAATAAAGAATTTGGTGAGAGGATTTTACTTCCAATATTTCCAAGTCGGAATTAATTTATGAACACATTAACAGTTTTCAAAGAAATCTAAATGTACATAAGAATCACCAAGGAAGAATATAACACCATGCGAGTGACCCAGAAATACAATGCTTGACATTAATATGTGGATGGATCTAGTCTTTGAAGTATACATGTGTACAATCAATGCTTTAACCTTAACAGGGCATTTGATTCCATGGATGACCATCATTCATTTTGTCAGTTTATTATTGTAATGATCTTTTAAATATTCTTTTTTTAAAATCTGTTCTTATTAATTGTACGTGAGAGTAGAATGCATTTATACATTTTGGTGAATCATGATTTGGTGAATCATGGTGAATAAATGGACTGTAATTTCTCATTTTTCTTATAGTACATATTGTAGGATCACATTGGTCATGCAGTCACACATGTAAATATATGTAAAAGAGTCATATATGTAAATGAGGTAATAATAATGTTTGTTTCACTATACTCTTCTTCCTAGCCCCCTACTTCTTCCCCTCTCTTCTCTTCACTCTACCTAATATAAAGTAACCCTATTCTTCCCTAGCCATTCCTTCCTTTTTGTGAATTAGCAATCACATATCAGAGGAAATTTTGACCTTTGGTTTTATGGGTTTGGCTTATTTTGCTTAGTGTGATATTCTCCAATTCCATCCCTTTACTAGCAAATGTCCTAATTTCTTTAAAACTGAGTAATATTCCATCATGTGTGTGTGTGTGTGTGTGTGTGTGTGTGTGTGTGTGTATCTCACATTTTCTTTATCCATTCATTTGTTGAAGGGCACCTAGGTTCGTTTCACATTTAAGCTATTGTGAATTGAACTGCTGTCATCATTGATGTGACTGTGTCACTGTAATTTGATGATTTTAAGTCCTTTGGGTATAAATCGAGGAGTGGGATAGCTGGGTCAAATGGTGGTTCCATTCCAAGTTTTCTGAGGCATCTCCATACTGCTTTCCATAGTGGTTGCACCAATCTGCATTCCCACCAGCAATGTATTAGTGTACATTTTTATCCACATCTCCACCATCATTTATTGTTGCTTGTATTCTTTAAAATTACCATTCTGGTAGGATCTGAATTCCTTAACAAGACCCTTGAAGCACAAGAAACTAAATCAAGAATCAATAAATGGGATGGATTCAAATTAAAAGCTTTTTAGCAAAAGAAACAATCAATAATGTGAAGAAAGAGCCTACAGATTGGAAGAAAATTTTTACCACACACACCTCAGATAAATCATTAATCTCCAGGCTATATAAAGAACTCAAATACATTTAACACTGGGAAACAAATTCCATCAATAAATGGACTAAGGAACTAAACAGGTACTTCACAGAAGATATACAATCATTCAAAATATATATGCAAAAACAGTTCAATATCTCTAGCAATTAGAGAAATGCAAATGAAAACTACCTTTAAATATTCTCAATGCCTCTTCCCACATCACACAGACAATTTTCTACAAGCAATGTAATTGGAGGATGTCCTTACTTTCTAATGATTCATGAATGTTCAATTTCACGATCAAAAATTTACATTTCTTGTCCAATGATGTATCAGTCACTGTCAAGTACATCATCTTATTCAGAAGCTCTCCTATTGAAATACCTCTGCAGTCTGCTTTGTAACAACATTCACATGATAAACCACTAAGAAATTTCATCTGCTATAATGAATAACTTTTCTGTTAGTCTCCAGTAGAAAATGATGTGGCCTGGAATGGGAGAGAAGAAAGGAGCATTTCAGTCTAGTATCTCAGATCTGCTACTGTATGCAGTTCATTTGCAAAACTGACTACCATTGAATTCATACTACTTAATGGAAATGGAGAGAATCACAACCCACTCCATACCATGAGTAGAATCTCATGCAATTTTAGAACATATTGAATACTGAACCATTGTGATATTCTTCAAATACAGGATCGATCACCAGGAAAAGAGTAACTGTAAGGATGAATAAAATTTTCAAATGGCACTGCAGTATGGGTTAATTAAAATTCTAAAATGTGGCTCAGTCGGGGACATAATGTTGGCTTATAGCTGTCTCCTTGTGCCTACTTTTTTTTGTACCCATGGGAATCTTTGCCAGGATCTTTGAATAATTGAATGGTGTAGATCCTCTTAAATGGATTTAGAGATCCCACGTGTCTAACATAAAGACACAAAAAAGAGCTATTTTAACTGGTCTCTAGTCCCATGAGACATTCCTGAAGGAGATAAGAGTGCAGACAGGGAAGCACCTGTGTGTTCCAGCCACACTGGCTAATGACTGTGAGCCTGGAGAGTGCTGCTTCCACACTTCACACAGAGGTTTGTTTCATGCAATTTCTATGTCACAAAGGGTGTGTACTGTGGGAATCATCATGGAAGGACAGTGATTCCTCTCCAAATACACAGCATTTATTTACTTAAGGGCTGAAATGAAATATTCCATTACAGAAAAAGGAAAACAGTGACTCACATAAGATGATATTTTAGATAAATAGTGTGAATATTAAACACATCAATATTAATAATTATTATACATCAACTTTTTTTCCCCTCATTTCATGAATTCTCCATATTTCCTTCACACAGGGACCACCATTTCTTCATTAATCCTCACTAAATACAGTCATGTTACTCCAAATTAATCAAATGACAGGTCAATCCTCACAGATGATAACTACCAGCCCTAAGTCACAGATATAATATGTGACACATACAGGAATTAAATTAAATTGTCAGTCTCTGGGTTACCTATTTCTCTGTTTTGCTTCATTTCCCAATGATCAGAAATGGTTAGACAGAGGTCAGAGGTCTTAGACACAGGTGCATCTGAGGATTATTTTAAATCACTTCATGGTTCGAAATAGAAAGGGCATTAAACTTGACATCATGCATAGTTATGTCATTAAGTGGATACATTTTAATAACGGAGAAGGATGTGGTCAGCTGCAAGGATATTCTGCATCAGGACAAAATACTCTCCTGTGCTGAATGATTATGTGCCTACTCCTTTTGTGATCACTGCTGTGATCTTTAGCTCTCCCTCCTATACTGCATACAGCATTTACCACCCACAGCTCTCCACTGTCCCTCATGAGGGAACCAAGGAACTCAGTGGACAAGGGCTCTCCTCTTTGAATAACAGAGATGTGAAGTCAGTGGATGAGTTCTCCATGCCATAACCTGCCAGAATGCTCCTGAAATAATGCTCTGTGTTCACAGTTAGACAGTGCAATGCAATCACATCTTATCTCTTTTCTCCCTAACACATAGTATATGTTACATACAAATGCTGATCCTCACCCTTTTCTGCAAAATAAAAATGAAGTGGGAAGTATCATGTACATGAAGCAATCTACTTAAACATAGCTCAGCAACTGGTACTGAGGATCCCTCAGTGAGGTAACATGACAGTGTAGGTATAGTCATCCTCCCCCTCATCCCTCTCATATCCTTAACAATGCTTTTGGAAAGCTTAGAAAACAGTTTAGAGGGATCCATGTCTGCTATCATTGACAAATATCAAGGGAAGTAGAATTTATATGAAAGCTAAGCAAAACTCTGAATAAGGTTTTAGGGGCTCAGTCACAACCAAGACCTTATTTTTAAAGTTCTCATTGCTGATATTTGTACATTAGTCCCATCTTACTAACCAAGTTGTCATCTTTGTTCTGACGAAGAAACATGGGTCCATCCATCATGTCTTTCAGCCTTTAATGAGTTACATAGGATTTCTCCTGGGTCATGACAGAGGAGTGTAGATCTGATGCTCCTTCCCTGTCAGTTACCCAGTTACATCTCAGTCTTTGTCCATTGGATTCACATGAGTACTAGTTCAGATAAGAGTTTGTCATGAGAGAAGGGAAAATAAGCATGAAGTCCATTGAAATGGAGCATTAAATAGAACAGTTGGGGCATGGGCAGATTTTTCAAGCACACACACACACACACACACACACACAAATTGCATTGTCCCTGGACACTGCTCAGAACTATTCACATTGGAGCTAGCTTTTCTAATCTTTAAGGAATTCCTCCCATTGATGGAGTAAGAAGTATATAAGTGAATATACAAAAAGGCATGTGCTTTTTCTCTAATTCAGAAATATATTCTTACTAATAATAGCCTATTTTATTTCTTTTTTTAACCTAATCTAATTTTACTTACTTTATTCGATTACTTTAATCTAATTTTTACTTACATTTTCTATTCTTAAAAGTATACATAATGAAAATTGATCATTTTAACCACATAATAGTATACCTCTAGGTCCTAAAAGAGAAAAACTAATTCCAAAATCAGAAGACAGGAAATGATTAAGATCAGAATCAAAATTAATGACATTGAAAATAATAAAGCAATTAAGAGGATCAATGCATCACAGAGTTGGTTCTTAAAAAAGATAAATCAAATTGATAAATTTTCCCCAAACTAACCAAAAGACAGACAAGACTAAATCTAAATAAAATTTCAGATAAAAAAGGGATATCACCACAGACACTTCTGAATCCCAGAGGATCATTAGAAACTAATTCTTTAATTTCTACTCCAATAAAAGGGAAAATCTAGAAGACATTAACAAATTTCTAGATGTATATCCTGTGCAAGTTAAACCAGGAAATATAGAAAACCTCAATGGACTGATATCATGTAAGGAAATTGAAAAAGTAATTAAAAGTCTTCCAAGAAAGGAAAGTCCAGTATCCATAGATTCTTAGCAAAGTTCTACACTACTTTTAAACAAGGAACACCAGCATTCTCAAAATTATTCCATGAAAAGAAAAGGACAAGATACTTCAAAAAACATTCTGAGAAACCAGTCTAATCCTAATACCAATACCAGACAAAGACTTAACAAGGAAAGAAAATTACAGACCATTATCCCTCATGAACATAAATGAAAAATCCTTGATAGAATATTGGCAAACTGCATTCAAAAGCACTCCAAGAAGATACTACCCATGACAAAGTGAGTTTCATCCAGAGATGGAAGTTTGGTTCAATATACACAGTTCAGTAAATAAAATTACTGACAAGAATTGCATGATCATCTCCATGGATGCAGAAAAAGTCTTAGACAAAATCTGGCATCCTTTAATGTTAAAAATGCTGAAGAAGCTTGGGATGGAAGGTGCTGAACTCAATATTATGAAGGTTATATACAACAAACCCAAGGACAACATCATGCTGAATGGAGAAAAAATGAAAGCATTTACTCCAAAATCAGGAAACAAAAAAAGAGTCCACTCTCACCATTCCTATTCAATATAATTCTTGAAAATCAGGCCAGAGAAATAAAGAAAGAGAAAGAAATTAAAGGGACAAAAATAGAAAAAGAAGTACCTATAATGATTCCATAAGGATTGAATTGGGACAAAAGGCCAAAGAAAAAGACAAGAACTTTTGAAAACACACAAGGGCAGATAGTCACTAACTACGTAGAGAGAATGGATGCAAATCTTTTGAACTCTCTGTGCTCATGCTTCTCTTTTTTTAAACAGGTTTATTTAGGAAAGCATGTTCATATTCAAGAGAGAAGGAAGGCAATCCCCAGAGAGAATCTTTTGGAATAGCAAGGAATAACATTTGGGGGAGAATGGAGGCCATGTCCAGGGAGGCAGCCTCCGGGCTCATGCATCTTAATGGAAACAGGGTGAAGGGTACCCAGCACCACAGTGTGAAGAACAAGAACCATGTCTGGAGCCTAGTACATATTTGGTCATTATGATTTCTTGACAAAAGGAAGTGTTCAGCTACTAAGCAAATAGTGAGCCTAGTGATGGAAGAAATTAGCAAAGGACACTGCAGCATTGGAATGAGGAGAACCTCTGAAGTGTGTCTCAGATCCAGCTCCACCACTTCCTTCTGTACAGAACTTGCTTTTCCTAAGCTCCTGGAAATATCTACCTCTCTTTTTGAATAATCCATTGTTCTAGATGCAGTTAAGTGGAGATATAGGGCTCATGAATCCATGACACAAACCGAAAAGTGAGCTATATCCACCTACCTCCCATGGCACAGTCCTTAGAAGATAAAAGCACAGACAGGAAAACACCAGTGTTGTTGAAGACACATTTATTATGCCTGGGAAGTAAAGAGAGGAAGCATCTACTCAATGTTTAACACATGTATTTATATTTTTATCCCCTCTGTGCCAAATATGGTATAGGTTCAGAGGAATCAGAAATGAGTGTTGTTCTCCCAATCCACAGCATATCCTTGCATAAGAACAAAATTAAAATGCAACAATACAGATATATAAAAACAGGGACTTCAGATCACAAGATATTACAAGATATTTGTAATGAATACTAGGGGGACAAACTTTCCCATGTTAATAATTACTACCTAACATGTATTTATCCATATTTTATAACTTTATGCATATTAATCTGGCTTCATGCCCTTGAATCAACTAGAAAAAATATGAATGTCCATGTTCAGTATCAGGACACTAATACTCTGCTCTCCATTTAAGAAAGAGACACTAACACCCTGTCCTCCATTTAAGAAAGAATGAATCCAGCCCACAGTAGTCAAATATAAATTGTGTATTTCTGGGTTTGGTGTGATAAACATTTTCACTATTTTCTAACCATCTTTGGGTTTTAAGCAAACACAGAGGTCTTAGCTGCAGGCACATCACTCTTTCTAGTTTCAGGAGTAATAATGACATCCAGGCCAGACTTACTTTCCTATTCAGATGGAGTGAGCTGATTTCCAGAATGCGGGAGGATGTGGTCTGCTGCAAGCATATCCCGGGAAGAGAGTCATCTATGCTGAGTTATTTTGTACTTACTTGATCTTAAACATGAGTTCTCATCTGAGTCATTCCTCCAGAACCAGCAGTTCAGGCCATCGATTGCTCTATCCTGTGATCTACCAGAAATCCTAAAAGCACTGTGCACAAGGAAAGGAGAGTCCCATCCTGGAGTGTCAGAAAAGTGTAAAAGGTGGTTTGATTGTGAAGGGAGCACCTGCCAGCCCTGAGCTGCCCAGATGTCATGAGCCTCAAAACCACAGGGCATTCCAGACATGCCTTCAGTTCTTCAACCTAAACCCCTAACAAAATTACCACAAGAAAAAAAGAAAATCTGAGGCTGGGCTTGTGGCTCAGTGGTGTTTTTTTTTTTTTTTTTTTTTGGTCGGAAAGTAAGTGGTGAGTACACACATCTATTTTTTTATTTTCTCTCTGTTACTCTTTCAGTTATGACACAACATCAGAATACGCCCCAACATGATCACAAAAGCATGAAACCCAAGCTGCTCTGATTCTGCCCAGAGAACTTCCTTGCACCCTCTTGCCTCCATCCCATCAATCACTCTTCAGTTCACTCAGGGTTCACTTCTTTTGCTTTTAATTATTGTCCTGTGGACACACCCAATGCCTGCACCCACAGTGTCACACCCATGCAGGCATGTTCAGTCAGATTCATTACAAAGTAAATCCCGTTTCCAGTCCCTCTACTTCCTCCTGAATCCTCTTCATCAATTCTGCTGATCCTTTCCCTATTATGGTGAAATTCCCTCTCCCCTCTCTTTTTTTCCATTCTCCATTTCTTTCTTATTTTTATTTTTATCACCTTCCCCTTATTTTGGACTAGCCTCCACATATCAGAGAAAACATTCAATGTTTGAATTTTGGGAACTGTCCTATATCATCTAACATGATAGTTGCCAATTCAATCCACCATTCAGGAATGCCATAATGACATTCTTCTTTGTGGCTGATTAATATTTCATTTTGTCTATAGAGCATACTTTCTTAATCCATTCATCTGGTGAAGGGCACCTACATTTGTTACACAGCTTGGCTATTGTGAACTGTGTTACTATAAATATATCTGTGACTGCATCACTGTAGTGTGCTGATTTTAAATCTTGTGACTATATACCCAGGAGTGGGTTAGCACTGTCATATGTTGATTCCATTCCTGGTTTCATGAGGAATCTACATGCTGCTTTCCAGAGTGTTTGCAGTAATTTGCAGTCCAAGCAAATTCACAAATGCTAAATGTCTTGTCCTGTAACCTATGTGGTAACTGTTTTGCAGTTTCATGATTTGATTTTTCACGATATCTCATGGTGAATAATGGTGGTCAGTGTTAGAGAAAGAGTCTTGGAGCAGTTTTTTAAATGGGAAAATAGTTTTGTGTTGAAAAATAAAAGAATTTCTAAAGATGGGCACTGATGTTGTTTTCACAACAGTATCAAGGTAATGAATGCCTGTGGACTGTGCATTGACACTGGTGAAAGTTACTAATTTCAATGAAAGTTTGAATTTGCCCTAATATAAATGGGAATAAAAAGTAAATAAAATGCAATGAAAGTAGTAAATAGTACACTTGCACTTCTTTGTCAGTATTGGAAGAGCTGAAAACATCTTTGAACATTTTTCTCTTTTCTCCCATTATTGATAGATTTTGTGATAACCTAGAAAAATCTGATTGAGTATGAGTTCTGAGACATGAGCCTCCAAGGTGACATAAACCTTCAGATTTAGCTTCTAGCCCTTCCCCTCAATGGTTCCCAGTTCAGTGGGCTGCATACCTATGACTCCTTTTTCCATGATCTTTTGCATCAAGAACCTGCTCTCTGAGACTGCTTCAGTGTTCATCCTGAGTGGCCATTGCACTCCTGTAAGGGAGGTGTGTTGGGTGTGTTGGGTAATGACCAAACAGATAGTGCAAACCAGCAAGTTCCAGGGGAGATGAAGGATAGAAGAGGGAATGTCCTATGCATTGTCTCCTCCTCATCAGGAAGAACACGATGTTTGGGTAGCCACAAAGGAGACTGATATGTGCAAAATCTTGATTATAGAGACTGTGGGTTTATAAACCTGGTGGTGATGGTAACCAAAATCTCATGCAAAGCTTTTCTTTTCCTGCACAATGATTCTGTTTCCCAGAGTGTCCTCCACAAAGGGAGTAAATGCCCCATTCACACTTGTCCTAAGCATTACAAAGCGCTTATGAAGGTGAAGCTGATGATGAGGAGAGTAACCATCTGTATCATCATGAATTGTTAATGGGAGATTCTGAGTGCTGGGTGTTGACCAGTGTTCCATGCAGATTATTTGAATTGACCTGCACAGCTTTCTATGAGGTCTGCATGGCACATTATTTTATTGTATAAACATGGGCACATTTTTTTGTGTAGCTATCTCTAGGTTGTTAGGTAGAGTAACTGCAGCCACCTTTGACTTGCTCTGTGGATGTGAGACACAGGGCGCATGGGCAGGGCAGTGGGGCAGCTGCCTCCTTCACACCAGCTGCACTTTCACTCTCCTCTCAGTCCAGGATGGGACCTCTCATTCCCTGTGCACTTTAGTCCTGGAATGTCTGATTGATCACAGGACACCACATGCATGTTGCCTGCTGCACTGTGGCTCAGAGGAGAGGAAAAGATCAAAGAAACAGTCAGGGGACAATAGGTGGACACCCCCCCCAGGGTATCCCTGGAGCTGCCCACACTCCTGTTACATTCAGCCCACTCAGTGTGAAAAGGAGACCTGGAGCCAGGCCTGGATTTCATTATGACTCAGGAAAAAGGGGAGTGTTCCAAAGGTACTGAGATGTGCCTGCAGCTGGGGACTCTAGCACTCTGCATAGGTCATTCCTAATCAGGAAATTTCAGACCTGGAGATTCACCATTAAATTTCACTGCTGTTGGCTCCACCTATTGTTTTTTGAACATAGAGAAGGTTGTTAGTGTCACTGAGAACCAGCTTTGTCATCTGAGCTGAATTCTGCTTTATACAGTTGCATTGAAGACAAGTTAAACAGAAACCCTGTAACCAAGAATTGAATGTGTAAAACGGGCAAGTGCACGTTGGGTAGTCATTATTAATATGGCAAGATCAGTTTTCATTAAATTATGTTGTGACCTGAAGTTACCTTTTTCCTGATTCTTGTTTCATTTTACTGTCATCCTCATGTAGGAAAGTGTATTTGGAGAAGAACGACTAATTTCTTTCATCTCTGATTCCCCAAAATCTATACCATGTTTGGCAGAGAAATAAAAGCTGTGTTCACCATGACTAGACCTTTCCTCTGCTCACACACACTGGGTACAGTCAGTGTGGTTTTATTGCATTGGGTGCTTTCCACTCTGTACTTTCCTCATTTTGGGGGACATGGCATAGACCAGAGATGAGATGCAGTAGCTCTCTTTTGTGTCTGGGGCATGGACACGTGAGCCCTATGCGTCCACTTAAGAGCATCTACAACACTCAAACACAGTGGTAGAGATTTTCATGAGGCTAGGAAAAGTAGAGTGGGTGCAGAGGGAAGTGACAGGAAGCCCTTGAGCCTGTTCTGAGACATGTGTAGAGGTTCCATCATTCCCTGCTGCAGTGTGCTTTGACAGTTGCATTTCTTAGTAGACTGTTATGGTTGGCATGGTTTTTGTCCCCCCAAAGCTCATGCGGGAGACAATGCAAGGATGTCAGATCATGGGTGATGTAACCTGATCAGTGTATTAGTCACTGATCAGCATTAACTGCGTAGTGACTGAAGGCAGTAGAGGGTGGCTGGAGGAGGTGGGCCACTCAGGGCTGCCTTTGGTCTCTACTTTATTCCTGTTGAGTGGAGCTCTCTCTCTGCTTCCTGGTCACCACATTCTGAGTGGTTTTCCTCCTCAATGCCCTTCTGCCCCAATGTTCTTCCCTGCCTCATGCCCAGAGCTGTGGACTCAGCAGGACATGGACTGAACCTCTGAAACCAGGAGCCAATGAACTTTTCCTCTTTCAAGTTGTTCTCATCAGGTCTCTTGGTCAAAACAACATAATTCTGACAGAAATAGTAGATTCACTATTTCCTTAATGATTAAGTTCTTAATATTTTTGAAAGAATATAATGACCAAATAGTTTATTAGGTTATAAACTAGGCTTATCTGTCATATTTTGTGTGGTGATGGGTGGCATTATTTTTATTTCACTGGTTGTAAATAAAATTTTTGTATTTATTTATTTGTTTATTCATTTATTTATTTATTTTTGTGGTGTTGGGGTTTAAACCCAGGACTTTGTGCTTGACAGACGAGCACTCTACAAACTGAGCTATATCCCAGCCCTGATATTTTGAACGCTACATAAAAATATTAAAACTATACATATTAACACAGTTGCATAGATGAATGTTAAAAGCATGTCTCTTATTAATCTGCGGAAAGTAACTTCATTTTAGACTCTCAATTTTAGTTTCTCATTGTAATGTACAAATCTGCTCCCCCTACCTTTCTGATGCAGCCATTATCCCCGCCTCCCAACCACTTGTCAATCTGTGAACATCCTAGCTAGCTATTGGTTCATCAGTCAGCTTGAAGTATCCTTCTCCATTACTGGTCCCCTGTTCGCCCGGCAGAATTCAACTGCTTCACGGTAGCTACCCGCCATCTTTTCTCTCTTGCTTTCTCTCCCCTGACTCACTTTCTTTCTCCTTGCTTTCCACTCTCTCTAGTGCATGCCCTTTCTATTTCCTTTCTCTTTTCCTCTCATTTTCTCTCTTACCCTGCAGGGAGACACTCTGTTTGCTTAATAAACTCCCTTATGTGATTTCTCATGTCCAGTGTGGTTTTCATGGGATCCCTTAAACTCATTACATGGATGGTATTCTCATTTCCATTAATATATAGGAGCACAGAGAGATGGGAATATTGACATCATTGCTGTGTAGGAGCCAGTCAATAAACATGCCAAAAGAGTTTTAAAAGATTGTTGTAATAATAAACCAACAAATTAAATGATGTCCATCCCTGGAATTAAATGCCACACTATGGTTAAAGCATTCATTGTAGGTGTGTGCACTTCAAGAACCTGATCCATCCACCTGTCATGTATTCCTGGGCCACATGTGTTTTCTCATATTCTTCCTAGGTGATTCTTAGATACATTTTATTAAGTTTCTATGAAAACTATCTATGGTTACATAAATCAATTCTGACATGGAAATGCTGAAAGGAAAATCCCACCAAATTCCTAACCTTGGATGCCATTGGGTCAGAGGTGTGTAGGACAATGGAGTCATGATATGAGAACAGACAGCTCATGTGAAATGAATCGAGATTATGCAAAATGTGAGTTCTGAAGCAAATAGGATGGACTTTGATTATTGTATTAGTCAGGGTTCCCTAGAGGAACAGAGTCAACAGGAAAGTATGATTATAAAAAGGGATTTATTAGATTGTCTTACAAGACCAGAAGCTGGATAGTCCACAATGGTCATCTGCAGGCTGGAGTGCTGGAAGAACACATAGCTGTGCAGTCCAAGACCTGGAAGCCCCAGAACAAGAAGGATCAACAGTGCTACCCTAGTCCAAGGTCAAGACTCCTGGAAACTACCTGAAGAATCACTGCCAGAGTCCACCTTGAAAGAATGAAGAAGAGAGTCCAATATCCTCAGATGATTGAAGCTGCATCAAAAACCTGTTCAAGGAGAGTAGAACTTACATCTGCATCTGATTTCTTGTTCTTAAAACTTTTGTTCCATCCAAGTCACCATCCTACTGGGTGGTGCTGCCCATGCTTAGGGAGGGTCTCACCACAGATCCTATCCCACATTCCAATCATTCCTAGGCAAGCCCTCATCCACACTCCCAGAGTCCTCTTAATCATTGGCATCCCTTATTCCAATCAACTCAACAATTCAAATTAACCACTACAATTATTTCACATATGTATTGGACCTCATTGACAGTAATAAAAGGGCTATTAATCAGCCATGTTCTACATTCTTAACTATTCCATGGCAGCAGTTATCAACCCTGGTACAAGGTAGATATTCTGATTAAATTGTTAAGATGTGAGTTCAGAGTATTTTAAATATCCACAGATAAAGATAGTGATAAATGTGGCAAAGGTTCACAAGTGTACTCAACATAAATGATACAATAAAAAACATTTTTACAGCAACCATAAGATTGTGGGCTTCCAACCTGACAAAAACATAGATGGGTTTTTCTCAATCTCTGTCTGTTCTTCTCATTTTACATATGAACAAACAGCCCAGTTTGTATCATTTCCTGTAATTTTCTCTTTTCTTTCCCAATTATATCATAGAGTGAACTGACAAAACTCTGAACTTGATTTTCCTTCAGGTAGCTGAAGGAGGAGACTCCAGTCCACAGAGCAGGTGGATTGAAAAAAGATGTGTGGGCTATGTGTAAAAAGGTCAGCACCCAAACTGTCTTCGGGCCTTTTCCTGGTGCCAATGTCCTCAATTTGAAAAGAGGGTTTACGATCAGGAAATACTGAGGCCCTCTGATCAGGCTGCTCCAAATGGACAATCAACTGGAGAAATTCTCCAAGGGATGTCTTACCCAACAAACATTTCAGGGAGACTGAATGTGCTGACAGAAATAAATCTCTATTGAATAAAAAATTTCAAAAGTGTTTCCTAACATTTAATGTTGCTTTAATCATTGATTGTGTAGTGTACACTAGTGCCACATTTTTGGTCAGTGATATTCTAAGATCATGTGAATTTAATGAAGCAATATTTATCAAAATTTGGAGTTCACCAAGGCCAGTGACAGGGTTTATATATTTTTTCTCCAATAAGTCAGATGTGACTGAGCCCTTAAAAAGGAGGGAAAGTTAAGAAAACCCCTCATGATGTAAAGCTCCTGAGGTAACTGGCATTCACCCAGATTCTTAAAGAAAATAAAATTATTTATTTATTGTATCACTAAGGAGAATGCTGTACTCTGTTGTTTGTCCTGGTGGCAGAGTGTGGAGATGCACTTGGAGTTCAACAGGACCAACAAGTTTGCAAATTTAACAAGATTAAACCCCTACAGATGGGTATCACAAATAAACTTTTAAAGGCACAAGTTTTTAAGTCTGGGGGAGAGAATACAGGCATGGCCTAAAGAATTGACATGGCACAAATTGACCAAGTCTGCTTTTGTTTTTGAAGTACTGAGTTGGAATCCAGGGCCTTGTGCTAACCCTGTGAATAGCTCTTCCAGCAATTAATTATATTCCTGGGAGAGACTGAAAATTTAAGGCATGTGCATGGCTATTACCAGTCTAGAGAAGTTGGTTCACTAGTGAGACTTATTGTACTTTAAAACATTTTCCATTTTGGAATTTTTCTGACCCAGAATATGCTTTCTATTTCAGCAGCTCTCTCAAAACAGCTGAGCAAATGACACTTCCCAAACCATCACTGTTCACTGTGAGTCAGAAGGTCATGTTTCCTCAGTTGTGCCATGGTTCTTCAGTTTATGTTCCTCCTGTCACCAGTGAAGTATTATCCACCCCCAGAATGACGGTTAAAGGCACTCTACCAAAAATATTTACTGCAATCTGTGGCAAACACTTGTCCTTTCTAACTTAAGTGGAACAGCCCTTGCCTAACCCGATGTCACTGTGCCGCTACATGAAATAGAAGCATCTGGAATTTATTCCCTCAGTCGCTTTCTAATTATAGCTAAATCTATCAACCATACATTTTAAAATGGTTACTTCTGGTCACTTTCTCCATCACAAGACATTCCAGAATTATTAATTTACAAACACCATTCTTTTGTTCTTTTGAATATTGCAGTATGATTTTTCTGTGTGTATTTAATTGCATAATATCTAAAGTTCTCTGTTTTCCAAAATCACTTCCCTAGACTCAACATCCTTCAATCTCAATTAAAAAATAATTCCATTACTGGGTGACACTGTCTCTTCTATGTGTCAGACCTTTTCATGACCTTTAGAACCAGAAGGGACCATGGAGGTCATGTAGTCCAATGACTGTCAACTTTGTAGCACACACGACTCTCCTTGGGTGTCTGCATTAAGAGCAGATTCAGGGACTTTTTTCTGAGAGAGTCCAATTCAATAACTCTGGGACAGATTCCAGAAATAAACAATTTTGAAAAACACCTCAAGTAACTTTGAGACCACAGACCACATATTGCAAAACTCTAAACTACCCTAAACTCTTCTATAAGGACTCTGAGTATAGGTGTGTCTTATCATTAGTCATCGGTGATCTAAAAAAAATTATTGATTCTTATTTTTACAGACTGCATTTTGATTCTTTGTTCACAGTGGGGTACAACTTTCATTTCTATGGTTGTACACCATGGAGAGTCACACCATTGGTGTAATGATACATGTATGTAGGGTAATGATGTTTGTCTCAATCCACTTCCTTTCATACCTGACCTTCTCCCGTTCTCTCATTTCCCTTTACACAATTCAGCATTCTTCCATTCTTCTCATATCCCCTTACCTCCTTATATATCATCATCCACTTATCAGAGAAAACATTTGGCTTTGTTTTTTTAGGACTGACTTACTACATTTAGTATGATTTTCTCCAACTCCATTCATTTTCCTGCCAATGCCAAAATTTTATTCTTCTTTATGGCTGAATAATATTCCATTGTGCATTTACCACATTTTATTTATCATTATCTGTTGAAAGGCTCCTGGATTAATTCCATATTTTAGCTAATGTGAATTGAGCTGCCATAAACATTGATGTGACTGCATCACTCTAGCATTTTTATTTCAATCCTTTGAGTATAAACTGAGAAGTGGGGTAACTGGGTCAAATGGTGAGTCCTTTCCATGTTTTCTGAGGAATCTCCATACTGCTTTGCCAGTGACTGTACCAATTTACAAATCCACCAGCAATTGATGAGTGTGCCTTTTCCCCCACATCCTTGCCAACACCTATTGTTGCTTGTATTCTTGACAATAGTCATTCTAATTATAGTGAGATGAAATCTTAGGGTGGTTTTAATTTGCATTTCTCTAGTTACTAGAGATGATTAGCCCTTTCCATATATTTGTTGATCACCTGTATATCTTCTTCTATGAAGTGTCTGCCCAGTTCCTTAGACCAATTATTGATTGGGTTCTTTGTATTTTTTGGTGTAAATTTTTTTAAGTTCTTAATATATTTTGGAGATTAGTGCTCTATCAGAACTGGGTGTGGCAAAGATTTTCTCTCTATAGGTTCACTTTTCACATTAGTGATTGTTTTATTTGCTGAGAGACCTCTTTAGTTTGAGTCCATTCCATTCATTGATTCTTGCTTTCAATTCTTGTGTTTAGGAGTCTTGTTAAGCCAACATGATGAACATTTGTGCTACTTTTTCTTCTCTTTGGTGCAGGGGCTCTAGTCTAATGCCTAGGTCCTTGATTCATTTTTAGTGAGCTCTCTGTTTCAACTTAGGCTTCAGACAATGTTGTTCTAAGTCTTGTTGGAGCATTTAGAAACTTTCTAAATCAAGGTGACTTGTAACATTGTTGCAGAAAAAAAGAGGTATATTTGCCCGCTTCTTGGAAATATTCTAATGGAGATGATTTTTTCTTAAATGGGAGGAGTATGTGTAATTTTATTTTTCACCTTCAAAGAGTGTCATGCATTTAACAGTGATTTTTCCTTTTTATTTCCAGTTTTCTTCACCTTCTAGTGTTGCTAAGTTGAGTGTCTCTAAATTTGGAAACACTTGATTGTTTTGTAAATAAACAACAAAGACCAAAAAAGCAAGAGACCTGGAAGGTTGGGTTTTCCACAACTGAGAAGTGCAGCTCTGTATTCATGAATGTCAATTGTGAAAACATTACATTTGAATATGTGAATTCAAAATATTTGCAGTGTTGGATGTTCATTTGTTCCTTTTTTGAAATTTTTAATTAATTTTGTAATGTGTTTTCATTTGTTGTGCATGACAGTAGAATGTGCATCTCGTTACTTGGTGGCTTGGGACTTAAGCAGCATGAGTACTGCTTCTCACTGAGAATTTAAAAATATAGTTCTTTTTTGTTTTCTTGTGTTTTGAGTGTAAGGTTATTATTGTATGTTTACTTTCAGTTTTGTTTTCTTTTATTTGTTTGTTTCTCTTGTTTCTATTTCTCCTTTTCTTATCCTGCCAAGAGTCAAATTCTGGTTGTTTCTCCCTTTATATTTTTTCCTATTTTTTCTCCTTCCTATTAACCATAATCTGCTATACATCTTCTGCATTCTCTTGGTTCACCTTTGAAATTGTAAGCTACCTGCAACTTTCTGGCACATTTTTTTTTCTCTTAATGAACTGAGTTTTTACCATCTTCTAGATAATATTGGTTTATATGACTATTGTCCACAACATTCATAGTATTGCAATTATTACTGCTACAGATGACATAGTTCACACCTGCTGTTTGCTTAAATGCCAGATCTAGCTCATGGTAACTCATTGATTTTGATTGGCAATTGCTGACCCCCAATTCCTGTTTTTTTTTTTTTTTTTTTTTTTGGTAATTAACATTGTAGATGTCATAGTGTATTATTAAAAATGGGACTGAAACCTGAGGTTCAGGGGCGTCACTGGTGCTATAAATGAGATGATTTATGATGAGTATACAGTGAAGCACTCTAACAGGTCTATAAAAGATCAGAAAACAGTTTTGTCTTCCTAATTAGATATTTAAGGGGTTGAAGCCTTTATTTCCTGTTCATGTTTCACAGAGGAATGGTGGTTGTCTGGACTGTGGTGTGGGACTAATGGAGAGTTTTAAACAAGGGTCAATTTTCAGTTTTGGAAAATTGAAAATTTGTGGAGATGGTTGATGGTGATTTGTGCAGAACAAGGTGAATGTCATTAATGTGAGTGAAGGGTGCAGTTTGGTATGGTCACAATGTTATATGTTTTATTTACATCTTCCCCAGTAAAAATGGACAGTTGAAGCAGATAGATCTTTTTTAAAAAGTGAAAGAAGTAGGTAGCACACACAGTGTCCTCCTAATTAGAGTTATTATCCAAAATTTGTGCACACTAATTGCTTTGCTTCTTCCATGAATGTTTAAAGGTCCTTAGAGATGGGGCAACGTGGACCTATCTGACTAATTATGAGATTGTGCATTGAGCTTCCAGGGTCCTTTAAGAGTGAGTGATCACCTGTGCCTCCACACTTTTCATTTGATGGTTCCTGTCCTATGAGCTGCATAGGTCTGTGTCCAGCCATGGTTGTCTGTATCAGAAGCTCCTGATGCTGTATTCATATGAATGGTGTGTACACAGCTGGAGCCTTTACTGGATTCCAGGCATATGTGGGTCCTGGGATGTGCATCTCTTTGTCATGACCCAGCAGAGAACCAGCATGACCCAGTAAGTGCAGAGGGGGCCACTGGATATGGGAAGGACTATTGGAAGTAATGTTTCCTCTCCATGAGGAAAAACATCACAGTTTGTGGATTCAGATGAGAGGATAAACATATGCAAAGTTTCAGCAATGGGGAGTGGTAAATTTATGTTTCTGTTTAAGGTGGAGTTCTCAGAAATATGATTAAAAAATTGCTGTCCCTCCACTAGTTCTATTTCCCATAGAAATTTCACCCAGAACAACACAAATGGATCTGTCTGAAGTGGTTCCTATGCAGTAGGAAGGATCATGATGGAGTTTATCAGAATGTGGCAAATGACAGAAACCTTCCTATCCTGAACTAGTATAGAGGCTTCCTAATTGCAGGTGCAGAGGAACATGTTCTATGTGATTTGTTGATTTTTTGTGCATCATCTGATTTTAGTTATGTATGCCCACTTTATTATTATTTCATAGAAAATGAAAATGTGACTTGGAAATGTAAGGTGCACTTCTTTGTTAGGTAGGAAAGAGTGAATCCTTGTTTGCCTTGGGTTGTCTGACATGGCCCCAGGGACTCAGGCAAGAGATTCCTGACAAGCTGTTCCATCAACAAGCCAGGCAGCCATTCCTCCTCCTGTCACTGCAGAAAGAGAGCCTTTCCCAGGGTGCTGCTCCTTGTGGGATTCCTGAGGTTCACAGGCAGAGCAGTGGGGGTGTCTGCACATGTATATGGAAGAACAGCCACAGATCACAGGAGAGGTCACAGTAGGGAGGCTGATGATCTTTCAGTGCAGATCATGCTCTTGGACCTCCTCCAGAACCTCCCTGAGCTCACCCCATGCTCCTCCAAGCTTGAAAGTAGTCCTCTCAATCTCAAAGCAAACATGAGGTCAGGGTTTGATCTCATTCCCATTCATAAAGCTGGAAATATTTTTAAAATGTGCCTGAGATTTATCAAGACATATGCTGCAAACATTCTGTCTGTGGGTAAACAATAAAAATATTTACTGGATCAGACTCAGAGTCTGACAATTCAATTTTGAAACTTCCCAGCTGCTCTCTTTATCTGAGAGGTAGGGAGGGTTGTTTGCCCCTCTGAGACTCAGCATTTTCATTTGAGTTTATTTCTATTTGGTATAACTCTAGTGAGTCCAGATTAAATGGAGAATGGTTTCTCTTTTTATAATTAATATGTGGCATTTCAGGGTCAGTAGGAATTGTCTTGCAGACTACTTAGATATGATTTGGGTACTTAGGAAAGTGTTTTAAAGGACAAGTGTTTATGGGTACATAAATGAACACTGATAAGGAAACTCCAACAGGAAATGACACCTCCCCTGTTCATGACAGTAGATGTGTCTGGGAGACATGTTTGCAGGAGAATAGAATGAGGCAAAGATGTTAAGAACTCAAATTTCTTAGGTGATTGTTCAGATCTCTTTCCAATGTTAGTCCTGACACAAGTGTTATCCAATTCATATTTTTTAAAATAGGTAGTGTGTAATATTGACTATAATAATAACTTATATTCATGGAGAATGTTCTAAGTGCAGGATATTGTTATATAGTAAGTTTCAACACTGGTGTAAGAAAGGACCACCACACACTTCACAGGTATACATGCTGATTGAAGTGGTGTAAGTCTGACAACAGGTGGATGTAATAGCAAGACATAACTACGAGATAAGCAACATGAAAATATTTTTCTTTTACATAAGCATTGTATTTCATGACATTTTATGAATATGTAAAATAAAGTGAATAGTAGTCTGTTCCTCAGATTGAACATCTGCTAATTTTATTTCATTTTTTCTTTCTGTGCTTCTAACCCTTTCCCAACACAATCCTACTTATTTATTTTTTGGTGAGTTCAGATATAAACATATTGAATGTCATAAATCTTAACTGTACATTTTTCACAAATATACCCATAAAATCTTACTGCTTTGAAGCATCAAACAAATCCCAATATCCTAAGAAAATTATCTCTGTCTCTTCCCAGGCAACATTTTTCTCCCCCAGATGCAAGTTACTGTTGTGAATTTTTAAACCTAGGTTCATTTTGCTTGAAATCAGACAATATACATGGTTTCAGATCAGTCGTCTCAGCACAGAAAATTTGGGAGATTCAAGCAGGGTATGTGCTTCAGTAACATGTTCCTTTGTATTGCTGAGCAGCATTGCATTACATGGATGCATGAAAATATGCTCATGAATTAAGTCTTAAAAACCTTTTTGGTCGTTTCTTATTTGTATCATTGGGAATACATGGCCTGTGAACATTCGAAAATTCCTGTTCTACTTATTTTAATTTCTTACTAGTACTAACATACTAATGATAGAACTTTGCATTTTTTCTAGTTGCTCTTTGGATTGTGATATGCATCTTAACATATGACAATTTACTTAGAATCAATATTGTATGACTTTAATGAATACAAATATTACATAATAAAAGACTTTATTTTATTCTATCTTTCTGCAGTTAGTAAACATGTTGTATCTATGGGTTATATACCCTACAATATAGTGTTGTAAGTTTATCACTGAATAATAATAAGTTGTGATAACAAATCAAGTGAAGAAATGTGTTACAGTATGTTGAAGAGGATTTACACTAAATCAGGCAATCTAACATTCCCGTTTGTTTCACCCACAAGTTTTGCATTCTTGGTGACCATCGCTTGCACTACTCATCCCTCTGGTATTCTCCTGGTGATTGTCAGTCTTGTACAATCCCCAGGATTAGTTTTTATTAATGCATTGTAGTTATAGACTGGTGTTCTTTCTGACATAATTACACAAACATGGAATCTTATCTGCTCCAATTCAGTCCCCAGGACTTCACCTTTCTCTTCCCTCCTCCCTCTTCCTATCTTCTTTTCTCTACTGGTCTTTCTTGTGTTTATTTATGCTTTTCAAAATTAGTGTTTTATCAATATGCATGAAGGGCATCTTCACTGTGGAATAGTCATAGGTGTCCATAGGCAAGTTTAGTCAATTTCATTTCACTTTATCTTCCATTTGCCACTCTTCCTCCCTGTCCTGACACTCAATCCCTTCTCTGCTATACTGATCTCTACTGCATTTCCATAGGATCCCAACCCTTTCCCCTCCTATTTTGATCTAACTTCCACATATGAGAGTTTCTCCAGTGTTTTTCACAGGAAGAGTGCTGGACTTTGTCAAATGCTTTTTCTGCACCTATTGAGATAATCACATGATTCTTGTCCTAATCTCCACTTACGTGGTGTGCTACATGATTGATTTGCCTATGTTGAACAAACATGGCATCCCTGGAATGAACCCCACTGGCTCATGTTATGCTATCTTCTTAGTGTGTTTCTTAATGCAACTTATCAATATTTTGTGAAGGAGTTTTGCATGTATGTTCATCAAGTTTATTGGTCTGAAGTTTTCTTTCCTTGACTTTTCTGTCTGGTTTTGGTTTCAGGGTGATACTGCCTGTATAAAGTGAATTTGAAAGTTTTCCCCTTTTTGTATACCATGGAATAATTTGAGGAGAACTGGCATTATTTCATCTTGAAAGGTCTGATAGAACTTGGTTTAATATCCATCCATTGCTGCTCTTTTCTTTGTTGGAAGGTTTGAATGTTGCTTAAAATTATTTGCTTGATATTGGTTTATTCAAGTTTTGTATATCCTCCTGATTCAATTTGTTTTGGTGATATGTGTCGAGAAATCTTGTCAATATCTTTATAATTTTCCATACTGTTGGAGTATCAATTTTCCAAATACTTTCTAATGGTCCTCTGAATTTCAGAAGTGTCTGTGTTGATATTTCCTTTCTTGTCACTTTAACTTTGTTGATTTGGTTCATCTCTTTCTTTTAGTTTGGCTAAGGGTTTATCAATCTTGTTTATGTTTTCAAGGAAACAACTCAGTTGCACTCATTCTCAATATTTTTTAATTCTCTTTTTTATTAATTTATTTTCTGATTTTAATTATTTTCTATCTTTTACTGAGTTTGGCATTAGTTTGTTCTTCTTTTCCTAGGTCCTTTTATTATGATGTTAGGCTATTTATTTGAAAATTTTCTATTTTTTAATGTAGAAACTCAGTGCTATGAACTTTCCTCTTAGAACTATCTTCATCCTGTCCCAAAGATTTTCATATATTGTCTCTCTATTCTCATTTCTTTCTAAGAAGTTTTTATTTCTCCTTTGATTTCTTTATGGTCCATTTAATGTTAAAAAATGTGTTATTTAATCTCCAGGTGTTAATGTGTTTTCTGTGTTTTATATTGTCATTGAATTCTACAATAATTCCATTATGAAATGATAAAATTCAAGAGATTTGCTTTGTTCCCTAAAACTTAATGTTTTAGAAACTCTTTCAAGTGCTGCTGAGAAGAATACGAAATCAGCTTTTGACAAATGAAATATTCTACAGCTCTCTCTTAAGTCCATTTGACTAGTAGTGATATTAATTCTGTGCAGTCTTTATTTAGTTTATGTCTGGATGACCTGTCAGAGAAAGGGATGTTGAAATGACACAGTATTGCACAGTTGTGTCTTTCTTCATATTGAGAAGGTTTGTTTTGTGCATGTATGCAGGTTCACTGATGTACTGGGCATGAAGGTTTATGTTCATTATATCTTGTTGGTGGATGATCTCTTTATTAACTATGAAGAGACTTATTTTTTCTCTTGCAGTTATTTTGCTTGAAGTCTACTTTGGTAGGTGAGTAGCTCCTTCTGCTTCCTTTTGGTTTCCATTTGCATGGTATATATTTTTCCATTCTTTCACCTTGCTTATTTGGATGTATTTTTCTATGAAGCAAGTTTATAAAACAAGTTTTGTATGGCTTTATATTTAATGTAATCTACCAGCCTCTGTCTTTTGATTGGAGAGTTTAGAGCATTATATCAACATTATATAAGAAATGATTTTTATTTCCTGCCATTTTGCCTTATATCTAATTCTTAATTCAGACTTGATTCTTCTTTAATTGACTTTTCTTTTAGTGTGATTCATTTGTATATCTATCTTTCTTTAATTTTTATTTTTCTGCATGATTTAATTCATGGACTGTGTAGAGCTGGTTCAGTGGTTAGGAATTCTTTTAGCTTCTCTTTATCATAGAAGTTTTTAATTCAACTACAATTCCAAATGTTATTTTTGCTGGATATTGTAATCTTGGTTGGTGCCCAGTTTCTTTTGGGTGTGGTAAATATTTTTTCAAGTCCTCTTGACTTTTAAGGTCTTGATTGAGAAATCATTTGATTTCCGAATTGTCTTTCCTCTAAATGTGATACGCCATTATTCCTTGAGGCCTTTCAAATTCTCTCCTTCTCGTATATATTAGGCATTTTCATCATAATGTGTCTAATGGAGGATCCTTTTTGGTCTTGTCAATGTGGGGTTCTATATGCATCTTGTATTTGGAATTCTATATCGTTAACAAGATTGGAAAAATTTCTGATATTATTTCAGTTACAACATCGTATATTTTTTTATTATGTGTTTTGGAACCTCCATCTACACCAATGATTCTTAGATTTGTTGTCTTAATATCATTCCAGATTTCTTGAATATTCTGGTCATGATATCTTAACAATTTTTCTTTATTGTTGAGTTTATTTTCAAGATTGCAAACATTGTGTTCGATGCCTGAGAGTTTCTCTTTAAAGGGGTCTAATCATTGTTGATGTTTTCCAATGAAATTTTTGTTTGATTTATTGAGTCATTTCTGCAATTTCTGTTTCATTATGTTTCAGAATCTCCATCTCTTTATTGGAATGATTGAGTTTCTATACTAAGTAAATTCCTTACATCTTCTTTTATGTCATTGAACATTTTAACAGTGAGCTCTCTCAATTTGTATTCTCTGACATTTCCTCCAGTGTGATGTCAATGGAAACAGGTATTGATTTGTTTTGGGTTATTTGGGGTAGTTTCTTCTGTTGATTTTTCATACTTCTTGTATGTATACATGTCTGCTAGGGTGATTATTGCTTCTACTTTTATGTAAGGGATTATTTAGTGAACTTCTTTCTCTGAAAATCAAATATCCGGGTATCAATACCTTCACTCAATGTGCATCCTTGCTGTTTCCACTTTAAAAGAAGATATTAAACTCTCAGTATAATCACTTCAGAACAAAGCCTCGTATGAATCAGCCTTAAGAAAAACAAGAACTGGATAATATTCTCCACACTTCCTGTAATCCAGGTATAAAATTGCACCTGTGTTTATTTACTGGCTTTCAATTTGCCCAGTGTTCTCCCTCTTGATCTTCTAGCACCTGCACAACACAGCAAGTAGGCATCCTCAGCATAGAAGAGGGCTCTTAGAGAGGGATCCCAGGAATCTCAATCTCAAGTTTTTTAATGCTATTGATTCAACCCAACAGTGCTTAACTACCAAGCCACATATCCAGCCCTTTTCTATATTTTATTAGAGACAGAGACTCATTTAGTTGCTTAGGGCCTTGATAAGTTGCTGAGACTATATTTGAACTCATGATTCTCTAGCCTCAGGCTTCCAAGTCACTGGGATTACAATCATATGCCACTGTGCATGGTTCTCAATCTCAAATTTAAAAATATGTCTTCTAGCAACTTTACAAGGTCAGTAATTATTATTACTGTTTAACAGATGAGGAAGTTTTAGGAAGTAATTATGTTACTGGTTGTTTTGCTCTGTTTTCTGTTGTCCAATTTGATCACAGTGAAACCTGACAGATACTGACCATCTCTTTACTTTACATAGCTGAATTAAGAATATCTACAAAACTGCAGAACAGAATGAAGACAAAACAATGAAGAATTGTTTTATGTAGTGGATATTTTAATGATCTCAGGGTTGATACAAAATATCAAACTTTATATAAATATCAATTTAATATAATACAAAAATGAAATATTCTTCATTTCAGTATAAGGATCAAAATTTAAGCCATTCAAAGGTTTTTCTTAAGGTTTAAGATTTTAGAAGTGTTTTCAGGTAGTATACAAGAATGCTACATTTGTGGTAACCAATACCACTAATTATGTACACTTACCAATATTTACCAAAATTTAAAATTTATCAAATGTAAGGATGCTTGTTAATTTACATAAATTTTCAAGAACAAACTAAAATCCAAAAAGGAGGGGAAAATAGGAAAAAAATCTAAAATAATAAGATCACTTGAAGATAATCAGCACATCACATTTTCTGATTATGATCTCTCACCCATGATTGAGTTGTCAGAGAATTTAAAGTATACAGCAAAAAGTACTTTCAACATCTTAAGCACAAGAATTCATCCCAAGGTGTAGAACCAAGCAAGGCATATCAAATTGTGAATTTCCTTTTGTTATTAAATAGGATTATTAATAGTGCTTTCCTTAAAAGAAGGTCATTAGTTATTCTAAATTTATTTTAATAAAAGTGCATGCTATATTTAATTAGGATCATGAACTTCTTTCTCCAATTATTCTGGATTTCTAACGTTGCTCAGATCAAAGTCTCTTAAGTGATTATGAAAGAGGTGTGAAAAATGCAGAAAGTGAAGGAAGACTGTACAAAGATTGGGTATTACACTTCTGAGAAGCATTGTTGAAGCTGCCTAGTACTCAAGTGTGAATTATATTGTGAATACTTCCATTCAAATATATACAGACTGAGGGGTGCCAGTTACACATTTCTTTACTCTCACATTTTGCTTTTTTGAAAGGTGTTCAAGCAATATAGAAGAACAAAATCTTACACATGTCTTAGAATTCCACCTTATGAGCCTCACAGAGGATCCAGACTTTCAGCCCGTCCTTTTAGGACTGTTCCTGTCCCTGTACCTGGTCACAGTGCTTGGGAACCTCGTCATGATCCTGGCTGTCAGCTCTGACTCCCACCTCCACACCCCCATGTACTTCTTCCTCTCAATCCTGTCTTTTGTGGACATTTGTTTCGTTTCTATTATGGCTCCAAAGATGATTGTGGACATTCAAACTCAGAATAGAGTGATCTCCTATGTGGGATGCTTGACACAAATGTCTCTATATGCCATTTTTGTCTATATGGATGACATGATTCTGACTGTGATGGCCTATGATCGATTTGTGGCCATCTGTCACCCCCTGCATTATCAGGTCATTATGAACCCTCGCCTCTGTGGCTTTTTAACTTTGGTGTCATTTTTGCTGAGCCTTTTGGACTCCCAACTGCACAATTTGATGATTTTACAAATTACCAGTTTCAAAGATGTGGAAATTTCTAGTTTCTTCTGTGACCCTTCTCAACTTCTGAATCTTTCCTGTTCTGACACCTCCTCTGATAACATTGTGAAATATTTTCTTACTGTCATATATGGCCTTTTCCCCATCTCAGGGATCATTTTCTCTTACTATAAAATAATTGACTCCATTGTGAGGATCCCATCCACAGGTGGGAAGTACAAAGCCTTCTCCACCTGTGGGTCTCACCTGGCAGTTGTTTGTTTGTTTTTTGGAACAGGTGTTGGGGTGTACCTGAGTTCAGCTGTATCACATTCTCCAAGAAAGGGTGCAGTGGCCTCAGTGATGTACACTGTGGTCACCCCCATGCTGAGCCCCTTCATCTACAGCCTGAGGAACAGGGACATTAAAAATGCACTTAGGAAATTCCATGGCAGAATTTTCTAATCTTAGTAACTGTGATGGTCAGTTGCAATATATCTTGGGAAATTCAGGAAAACTAAACTCTTTCCTCTTTATGTGTTGCTTGGATAACAGAAATAGTTTTAATTTCTCATGATGTTTTATAGTGGAATGCTTTTAAGCTGTGTTGGGAATTTTTCACACAGGGATCAAGATTTCACTTTGTTAAGATGACAAGCTTTTAAAATGTATGATGGTTAGTTTCACAAGAAAGCAAATAAAAATAAATATCACTCCACTATGCACTCAACAATGGTGAAATCTGTAACTTTTTGTTATTTACACATAGCAAACTAAGAGTGGACTCAATAAGCTAACAAGTTTTAAAAGTGAAATTAAAAAGTTGCCTGGCACAGTGACGTACACCTATAATCCCAGCAGCTCAGGTGGTTGAGGCAGGAGGATCGAGTTCAAAGCCAGCCTCAGAAATTTACCAAGACCCTAAGGAATTTGTGAGACCCTCCCTCTAAAATATGGAATGGGCTAGGGATGTTGCTTAGTGGTTAAGTGCCCTGGGTTCAAATACTGGTACACAGCCAAAAAATTTAATAATGATGTTCTCTAGTTTTCACGGTATACGTCCTTCAACAGTTTTATTAGATTAATTCCAAAGTATTTTATCATTTTTCAGCTATTGTGAATGGGATAGTTTTTATAATTTCTTTCTCAGCAGATGAATCATTGGATTATAGAAATGTGATTGATTTATGAGTGTTGATCTTGTGTCATGATATCTTCTGTTGGTATTTTTTGATCTTGTAATTATAGGAACGTCATCAGCAAGCAGATAATTTGAGCACTTCTTTTCCTATTTATATCCCTTTAATTTCTTTCACATATCAGATTGCGCTGGAAAGGATTTCAAAGTAGTGTTGAATAACAGTGAGCAGCCTTTACTTGTTCCTCTTTTTAGAGGAAATCCTTTCAACTTTTCTCTGTTTAGTATGATGTTGGTCATTGTTGTCACTTATGTCCTTTACATTGCTGTGGTAAGTTCTTCTATCACTAGTTATTTTAGTGTTTTAAACATGAAGGGATCTGGAACTTTGTCAAATGATTTTTCTTCATTTATTGAGATGATCTTATGAAAAGTATAGAGCACTCTAGAAAAAAAAAAAGCCTGAGAAGATGGAAAGACAGAAAGTCCTCCCATGTTCTTGGATACGCAGAATTAACACTGTCAAAATGGCCATACTACCAAAACCCTATAGAGATGCAAATTTCCAATGATATTCTTCATACAACTAAAAAGGAGCAGTTATGAAATTTATTTGGTAAAATAAGAGACCCAGAATAGTCAAAGCAATCCTTAGTAAGGAAAGTGAAGCAGGAAGCATCACAACCTCACACCTCAAATTATACTACAGAGCTATAGTAACAAAAACAGTATGGAACTGGCATCACAACATTAATGGACACAAAGAAAAACCCACAAAATTCCTGCTGTCTGACACTAGGTAGATAACTATTAGAAAAATACAGTGGAGAAAAAATAGCCTCTCCAATCAATGGTCTAGGACACCTGGAAATCCACAGGTAGCAGAATGGAATTGAATGCCTATCTCTCACCCCACACAAAGGTTGACTTAAAGTGGATCAAAGACCTAGGAATTGGACCAGAAACCCTGCAACTGCTTGAGGAAAATGTAGGCCCAACATTCCAATGTGTTGGCACAGAAACCAACTTCCAAAATAAGACTCCTACAGCACAAGTAATGAAATAAAAAATCAGTTAAATTGAATGGCATCAAATTAAGAACTTCTTCACAATAAGAAAATAAGAGAATGAAGAAAGAGACACAGAATGTGAGAAAATCTTTGTCGTCTGCTCATATACGGCATTAACATCCAGCATATACAAAGAATTTTAAAAATATAACACCAAAGAAAAAATAACCCAATCAAAAATGGGCAGAAAAAGCAAAGGTCAAATGTTCTCTCTGATATGTGGATGTAACACACAACAAGGGTGGAGAGAGAGAATAGAAGTTCAGTGGATTAGACAAAGGGGAAACGAGGGGAAGGGATGGGGGACAAGAAGAGGAAAGACAGCAGAATGAATTGCACATAACTTGCCTATATTCATATATGAATACACAACTAGTGAAACTCCACATTCTATACAACCACAAGAATGGGATCCTAATTAGAAGAAGTTATACTCCAGGTATACATAATAGGTCAAAATGCACTCTACTGTCATGCATGTCTGAAAAAAACAAGTTAAATAAAGGTAGAAAGCTCTTTCACCACAGGAAAAAAATAAAGATCTAAACAGACAATTCTCAAAAGAAGAAATACAAAGGGTCAATAAATTGATAACATCTGTAGCAATTAGAGAAATGCAAATTAAAACTACATTGGGATTTCATCTCACTCCAATCACAATGGCAATAATCTAGAATACAAATCACTATAAATGTCATCTAGGATGTGGGGAGAAGGGTACACTCACACATTGTTGTTTGGACTGCAAATTACTGCAAACACTCTGGAAACCAGTAGGAGATTCCTCATGAAACCAGGAATGGAATCAACATATGACCCTGCTACCCCACTCCTGGGTATATATTCACAAAGTTTAAAATCAGCACACTACAGTGATGCAGTCACAGACATATTTATAGTAGCACAGTTCACAATAGCCAAGCTATGTAACAAATGTAGGTGCCCTTCACCAGATGAATGGATCAAGAAAGTGTGCTCTATAGAAAAAATGAAATATTGATCAGACAAAGAGGAATGCCATTATGGCATTCCTGAATGGTGGATTGAATTTTCAACTATCATGCTAGATGATATAGGACAGTCCCCAAAAGTTAAACATTGAATGTTTTCTCCCATATGTGGAGGCTAATCCAAAATAAGGGGAATGGGATAAAAATAAAAATAAGAAAGAAATGGAGAAAAGAAAAAAAGAGAGGGGAGAGGGAATTTCACCACAATAGGGAAAGGATCAGCAGAGTTGATGAAGAGGATTCAGGAGGAAGTAGAGGGACTGGAAATGGGATTTACTTTGTAATGAATCTGACTGAACATGCCTGCATGGGTGTGACACTGTTTGTCCAGGTGTTGGGTGTGTCCACAGGACAATAATTAAAAACAATAGAAGTGAACTGTGAGTGAACTGAAGAGTGATTGGTGGGATGGAGGGAGGAGGGGGCAGGGAAGCTCTGTGGGCAGAATCAGAGCAGCTTGTGTTCCATGCTTTTGTGATCATGTTGGGGTGTATTCTGATGTTGTGTCATAACTGTCATAACTGGGAGAACAACTCTCATTTCTGATTCCTCAGAGCCTATACCATATTTGGCACAGAGGGGATAAAATAATAAATATATGTGTTAAACATTGAGTAGACGCTTCCTCTCTTTACCTCCCAGGCATAATAACTGTGGCTTCAACAAAACTGGTGTTTTTCTGTTGTGTTTTTATCTTCTAACGACTGTGCCACAGGAGGCAGGTGGATATAGCTCATTTTTGGGTTTGTGTCATGGATTTATGAGCCATATATCTCCACTTAACAGCATCTAGAACATTGGATTATTCAAAAAGAGAGGTAGATACTTACAGGATCTTAGGAAAAGCAAGTTCTATACAAAAGGAAGTGGTGGAGCTGGATCTGAGGCACATTTCAGAGTTTCTCCTCATTCCAATGCTGTAGTGTCCTTTCCTAATTTCTTCCATCACTAGGCTCACTATTTACTTAGTACCTGAATGCTTCCTTTTGTCAAGAAATCATAATGACCAAATATGTACTAGGTGCCAGATTTGGTTCTTGTTCCACACACTGTGATGCTGGGTACCCTTCTCCCTGTTTCTATTAAGATGCATGAGCCCAGAGGCTGCCTCTCTGGACATGGCCTCCATTCTCACCCAAATGTTATTCCTTGCTGTTCCAAAGGATTTTCTCTGGGGACATGAAAAGAAAAGCATGGGCACAGAGAGTTCAAGAGATTTGCATCCATTCTGTCTACGTAGCTGGTGAATGTCTGCCCTCGTGTGTTTTCAAAAGTTCTGTTTTTTTGGCCTTTTGTCCCATTTCACTCATTATGGAATCATTATAGGTACTTCTTTTCCTATTTTTGTCCCTTTAATTTCTTTATCTTTCTTTATTGCTCTGGCCTGATTTTCAAGAATTACGTTGAATAGGAATGGTGAGAGTGGACTCTTTTTTTGCTTCCTGATTTTAGATTAAATGCTTTCATTTTTTCTCCATTCAGCATGATGTTGTCCTCGGGTTTGTTTTATATAACCTTCATAATGTTGAGTTTAGTCCTTCCAACCCAGGCTTCTTCAGCATTTTTAACATTAACGGATGCCAGATTTTGTCTAAAAACTTTTCTGTATCTTTGGTTATGATCGTGCAATTCTTGTCAGTAATTTTATTTACTGAACTGTGTATATTGAACGAATCTTCCATCTCTGGGATGAAACCCACATTGTCATGGTATAGCATCTTCTTGGAGTGCTTTTGAATTCTGTTTGCCAATATTCTATCAAGGATTTTTCATTTATGTTCATGAGGGATAATGGTCTGTAATTTTCTTTCCTTGATATGTCTTTGTCTGGTATTGGCATCAAGATTAGACTGGTTTCACAGAATGTTTTTGAAGTATTTCATTCCTTTACTTTTCATGGAATCATTTTGAGAATGCTGGTCCTTCTTTAAAAGTAGTGTAGAATGTGGCTAATAATCTATGGATACTGGGCTTTCCTTTCTTGGAAGGCTTTTAATTACTTTTTCAATTTCCTTACATGATATTGGTCTATTGAAGTTTTCTATATTTCCTGGTTTAACTTGCACAGGATGTACATCTAGAAATTAGTTAATGTCTTCAAGATTTTCCATTTTATTGGAGTAGAAATTAAAGAATTAGTTTCTAATGATCCTCTGGGATTGAGACATGTCTGTGTTGATATCCCTTTTTTATCTCAAATTTTTTTAGATTAGGTCTTGCCTGTCTTTTGGTTAGTTTGGGAAAAATTTATCAAATTGATTTATTCTTTTTAAGAACCAACTCTGTGATGCATTGATCCTGTTACTTGCTTTATTATTTTCAATGTCATTAATTTTGATTCTGATCTTAATCATTTCCTGTCTTCTACTGATTTTGGAATTAGTTTTCTCTTTTAGAACCTAGAGGTATACTATTATGTGGTTAAAATGATCAATTTTCATTATGCATACTTTTAATAATAGAAAATGTAAGTAAAAATAGATGGATCATAGGTTAAACAAAGAAATAAAATAGGCAATTATTAGAATATATTTCTGAATTAGAGAAAACGTACGTACGTTTTTTGATATTCACTTACTCCATCAATGGGAGGAATTCCTTAAAGATTAGAAAATTTAGCTGCAATGTGAATAGTTCTGAGCAGTGTCCATTGACAATGCAATGTGTGTGTGTGTGTGTGTGTGTGTGTTTGAAAAATCTGCCCAAGCCCCAACTATTCCATTTGATGCTCCATTTCATTGGACTTCATGCTTCTTTCCCTTTCTCTCATGAGAAAACTCTTATCTGAACTAGTACTCATGTGAATCCAATGGACAAAGACTGAGATGTCACTGGGTACCTGAGAGGGGAGGAGCATCAGATCTATCCTCCTCTGTCATGATGCAGGAGAAATCCTAATGTAACTTAATCAAGGCTGAAGGGCATGATGAATGGACCCATGTTTCTTCATCAGGACAAACATGACCACTTGGGTAGGAAGATGAGACTAATGTACAAATTTCAGCAATGAGAACTTTAAAAATAAGGTCTTGGTTGTGGCGGAGCCCCTAAAACCTTATTCAGAGTTTTGTTTAGCTTCCATATAAATTCTACTTCTCTTGATATTTCATCAATGATTCAGACATGGGTCCCTCTAAACTATTTCTAAGCTTTCCAAAAGCATTATTCTGGATATGAGAGGGATGAGGGGGAGGATGACTATACCTACACTGTCATGTTACCGCACGGAGGGATCCTCAATACCAGTTGCTGAGCTATGTTTAAGTAGATTGCTTCATGTGCATGATATTTCCCACTTCATTTTTATTTTGCAGAAAAGGGAGGAACAGCATTTGTATGTAACATATACTAGGTGTTAGGTAGAAAAGAGAGAAGATGTGATTGCATTGGATTATCTGACTGTGAACACAGAGGATTTTTTCAGGAGCGTCATGGCAGGTTATGGCATGGAGAACTCATCCACTGACTTCACATCTCTGTCACTACAAGAGGAGAGCCCTTGTCCACTGAGTTCCTTGGTTCTCCTCATGAAGGACAGTGGAGAGCTGTGGGTGGTAAATGCTGTGTGCAGTATAGGAGGGAGAGCTAAAGATCACAGCAGTGAACACAAAAGGAGTAGGCACATAATCATTCAGCACAGGAGATTATTTTGTCCTGATGCAGAATATCCTTGCAGCTGAACACATCCTTCTCTGTTATTGAAATGTAGCCACGTAATGTCATAACTACACGTGAAGTCAAGTTTGATGCCTTTTCTAGTTAGGACCATAAACTGATTTAAAATAATCCTCAGATGCACCTGTATCTAAGATCTCTGACCTCTGCCTAACCATTTCTGTTCATTTGGAAATGAAGCAAATCAGAGGAATAGGTTACCGAGAGACTGACAATTTAATTTAATTCCTGTATGTGTCATTTATTATATCTGTGATGTAGAGCTGGTAGTTATCATTTTTGAGGATTGACTTTTGTCATTTGATTAATTTGTAGTAACATGACTGTATTTAGTGAGTATTAACCAAGAAATGGTGGTCCTTGTGTGAAGGAAATATGGAGAATTCATGAAATGGGGAAAAATAAAGTTGATGTATAATAATTATTAATATTGATGTGTTTAATATGCACACTATTAATCTAAAATATCCTCTTATGTGAGTCACTGTTTTCCTATTTCTGTAATGGAATATTTCATTTCAACCCTCTAGTACATAAATGCTGGGTATTTGGAGAGGAATCACTGTCTTTCCTTGATGACTCCCACAGTCCACATCCTGTGTGATATAGAAAGTGCATGAAACACAAACCCCTGTGTGAAGTGTGGAAGCAGCACTCTCCAGGTTCACAGTAATTGGCCAGTGTGGCCTGAACACACAGTTTCTTCCCTGTCTGCAGTCTCATCTCCTTCAGGAACATCTCATGGGACTAGAGAGCAGTTAAAATAGCTCTTATTTGTGTCTTTATGTTAGACACGTGGGACCTCTAAATCCATTTAAGAGGATCTACACCATTCAATTATTCAAAGATCCTGGCAAAGATTCCCATGGGTATAAAAAAAAAATAGGCACAAGGAGACAGCCATAAGCAGACATTATGACCCAGGTTGAGCCATATTTAGAATTTTAATTAACCCATACTGCAGTGCCATCTGAAAAGTTTATTCATCATTACAGTTACTTTTATCCTAGTGATAGATTCTTTATTGGAGAATACCACAACAATTCAGTATTCAATATGTTCTAAAATTGCATGAGGTTACACTCATGGTATGGAGCCGGTTGTAATTCTCTCCATTTCTATTAAGAAGTATGAATAGGGAGGTAGAGAATTTTGCAAATGAACTGCATACAGTAGCAGATCGTAGATATTGGACTGAAATGTTCCTTTCCTCTCTCCCATCCTAGGTCACATCATTTTCTACTCGAGACAAACAGAAATGTTTGTCTTGTATAGAAATTGTCTTCTATTCATTATAGAAGGTGAAATTACTTAGTGGTTTATCATGTGAATATTGTTACTAAGCAGACTGCAGAGGTATTTCAATATAGAGCTTCTGAATAAGATGATGTACTTGACAGTGACTGATATGTCATTGGACAAGAAATGTAGGTTTTTGATGGTAAAATTGAACATGCATGAATCATTACAAAGTAAAGACATTCTTCACTTACATTGTTTGTGGAAAATTGTGTGATGTGGGAAGAGGCATTAAGAATATTTAAGGGTAATTTGGATTTGCATTTCTCTAATTGCTAGAGATGTTGTGCATTTTTTTTTTTTTTGCGGTGCTGGGGATCGAACCCAGGGCCTTGTGCTTGCAAGGCAAGCACTCTACCGAGTGAGCTATAACCCCAGCCCTGTACATTTTTGCATATATATGTTGATCGATTATTCCATTTATTGATGGGATTTGCTTTCTGGTGTTAAAATTTTTAAGTTCCTTATATATCTTAGAGAATAATGCTTTATCTGAGGTGCATGTGGTAAAAATTTTCTCCCAATATGTAGGCTTTTTCTTTACAGTATTGATTGTTTCTTTTGCTGAGAAGAAGCTTTTTAGTTTGAATCCATCCAATTTATTGATACTTGATTTAGGTTCTTGTGCTTCAGGGGTCTTGTTAAGGGAGTCAGATCCTATCAGTATGGTAATTATCAAGAATACAAGCAACAATAAATGATGGTGAGGATGTGGAGAAAAAGATACACTAATACATTGCTGGTGGGAATGCAGATTGGTGCAACCACTATGGAAAGCAGTATGGAGATGCCTCAGAAAACTTGGAATGGAACCACCATTTGACCCAGCTATCCCACTCTTTGGTTTATACCCAAAGGACTTAAAATCATCAAATTACAGTGACACAGTCACTTCAAAGATGATAGTAGTTCAATTCACACTAGTTAAACTATGGAACCAACCTAGGTGCTCTGCAACAGATGGATGGATAAGGAAAATGTGAGATATATATATAGAGATATATATAGAAAATGTGAGATATATATCTATATGTAGATATATATAGAAAATGTGATATATATATGAATATTACTCAGCTTTAAGGAAATTAGGGCATTTGCTGGTAAAAAATGGAATTTGAGAATATCATATTAAGCAAAATAAGCCAAACCCAAAAAACCAAAGGTCAAATGTTTTTTCTGATATGTGCATGCTAATTCACAAAAAGGAAGGAATAGCTAGGGAAGAATAGAGTTACTTTCTATTAGGTAGAGGGGAGTGAAGGGAGGGGAAGGAGTAGGAGATTAGGAAGAACAGTAGAGTGAAACAGACATTCTTACCTCATTTACATATATTACTCATTTACATATACTTACATATATGACTGCATGATCAATGTGATCCTACAATATGTACAATAAGAAAAATGAGAAATTACAGTACATTTATTCACCATGAATCACCAAATCATGATGCACCAAAATGAATAAATGCATTCTACTCTAGTCATGGAAATGCCCTCTCCCTGGGCACGTGTTTCTGATTTGGAAAACTTTGTCTGCATCATGCTTCACAGTAGAGTTATGGTTGCTGAGGTTGGGGTGGGAGTTTCTTCAACTGTGCACAAAGTTTGAATTTTAGAAGATGTCACTTATGTGGTTCAAATGGTCATTTTTTTCATTGATATTTTACCCCAAAATAATGGACATTAATCACAGATGTCTCTTCAAGAAACACAGAAATAAAGGAAATAAATAGAATATGTAAGCTTCTTCCTAATTAGATTTAGGGCCATAACTATATGTGGACATTCATTTTCTTTTGTCTTCCCATTGATAGGAAATCCTTCAGATGGTGATTTCATGGACCAATTATTCTGATTATAACATCTGTGTCTTGATCTTCTAGGGTCAGCCATACTCCACCTGTGCCTGCTGCCCTTCAGTTGGAGGTGCCTGTACAGTGAGCTGCATGGCTGTGTCTCCACCTGAGGTTGTCTTCATGCGGAAGCTCCTGGAATGTCATCTGTTCCTGTGGACACAGCTGAGCCTTCACTGGGCTCCACGCTTGTTAGGGTCTTGGGATCAGCACCTCTTGGTCATGACCCAGCAGAGAAGCAGAACAACTCAGTAAGTGCAGAGAGGACATGGATGTAGGAAGGATTGTTGGAAACAGTGATACCTCAGCACAAGGACAAACACCACAGAGTAGCCAGATGGGAGGATACCAGCATGCAGGTTCAACCTTGGGGTTGTGGGGTTCAGGTTTTGTTTCAGGTGGGGAGATCAGAAATCTCATTCAGAATGTGCTCTCCACCCACACTGGTGGTAATTCACACAGAAATCTCTCCCACAACAGCACAAAATGGGTCCTTCAAGTGTTTCCTAAGCTCCATGAAAGGATGATGGTGGAGATAAGGATGAAGGTGAGTATGACAGAGGCCAGAGCACCGTGAACTGATGTGCAGCACTTCCCATGCTCAGGGGCAGAGAAAGTCACTTCCTTTCTTTCTGTGGACACCATCTCACTGTAGTTTTATGTATCCACATTATTATTATTTTACAGAAAATGAAGACTTGTGTTTTACTTCTGTAATGTGCACTCATTTGTCAGTTGAAAATTGTACAGCCTTCTCTGCATTGGGCTTTCTGATCATGGACCTAGTGCATCAAAGGAGAATCCAGATAGGCTGTCCCATCAGCAAGCCAACCTGTTATTCACCTTCCCTCTCGCTGCAGAAGGAGAGTCTCACCCACTGTGTGCTTCCTCTTGGGATTCCTGAGGATCTCAGGGAAGAACACTGCTTCATGCACTATTGAAGAACAGCCACAGGTCACAGGAGAGGTCACAGTGGAGGAGACTCATGATGTGTGGTACATCATGCTCCTGGGCCCCCTCCAGTAGCTCCTTGGGAATCACCACATGCTCCTCCATGCTTGAAAATAGCCCTCTCCATCTCACTGCAAACCTGAGGTCAGGTGTTGTTTTCATTCTTACTCATGAAACTGGAAACATTTAAAAAATGTACCTGTCATTAAGATCTGTTGACCTCTGTGGAAAACTGTCTTCTATGAAGGGATAAAAAGATTTAATGTGTTAGTTTCAGCACAAAAAGGGGTTACTAGTGTCTCTTCATTCAGCCATGCTATCTGAGATGATTTTGAGTTGATGCAACTGAAGTGAGTAAGGATTAAATAGATACTTGTTGCTGTTAGGTAAGTAATATAGGATACATAAATAAAATCTGGGAAGAACAAAATCTGGATATCATTATTACTGTTAGTAATGACTATGTTAATCTTCATGCCACTCAACTCATACATCCCATGACCTGAAGTTACATTTTTCCTATTTCTGGATGGGATTTTTACTTTTGAACCTCCTTCTAGCAGTGTACATGGGAATAGGTACAATTTACAGCAGTGTTTTTCTGTGTGCAGGTTTTGGACATAGGGACCCTTTAATTTTATTTCATATCATCCACAGTACGCACATTATCAGAAATCATGGCAGAGATTTTCATGGGTTCGAGGGAAGGCAACAAGGCAGAGCTGAAGGGCACTGAACCTGCACCTTCCACTGAGGCACAGTCAGAGCTGCATTTCACTCCAGCCTCCGCTGCTCTTGACCATGGCTTTTCTCCATAATGCTGATAGTTACATAATAATGCAGTTTGTTTATTAAAATTGCAGTGACCAAATATTTATTGAGTTCCAAATCCTTTGATGCTACCCATGGTGTTCTGCTGGTGTTATTTTGTTTCCATTTAGCAGTCAGCAGGGAGAGGAGGAGAGGGTCACACACTGTGCTCACCCTGGCAGGTGTGATGTGGGTCTGAATTGTGGCCTCCCTGACTCCAGCCCAGGGTAATGTCTCTTCTGCTGGAATCAGAGGGAAATATTGTTTACTGCAAAAAATGAAATTTCTTCAGGAGTTTTCAAGGACACAACAGTACCCATTAGTGTTTAGCTTCATTTTCATGATACATATTAAGATTGAGAAGATGTAGGTGACACTGAGTACTTTTCTAGGGACATAATTATATGTCATTCATAGTGTATTTGGACCTTCATTTTTCCTTTGTTGAAATCAAACAACTATCCCTGGTCAATGTATTTTACAGGCATTCTTATTTTGTGACCTTGAGAGAGGCAGAAGCATTTTGAAATGATTGCCATATTAATAAACTGTACAGTTAAGCAATTTCATTTCCTCAGGTAAGTGTACATTAGTTAAAGATTTTGAAGTAGAGGGTGTACTTCATAGGTGGAATGAATGTCACTTAGTACATTTCAGGGGCAATAAGGATGTAGACTACTCAAATGAGCTTTAGGTACTTTATAGGCAAAGTTGTAATGAAAACTACACAGATAGATAACAGTGATATGGAAAACCAACTGAAATTTACTCCTTCCACTTCATAACTGTTGGTGTGTCTGGGAGACAGGTTTGCAAGAGAAAGCAATCAGGCAGAGATATTAAGAACTTAAAATGTCTTAGGTAAAGATTTATATCTCATTCCAGTGTTAGTCCTGAGACAAATATCATCAAGCTTTAATATAGGTAGTGAGTATTATTGAAAATAAGAATAGGGGATATTCATGGATATATTCTAAGTGCCAGGATGTTGTTAGACAGTGATTTCTAACTCTGGTGTAAGAAAGGCAAACTGAGAACTTCACAGGCAGACATGCTGGTTAAATTGGCATACTTCTGGCATTACTGTACATGCATAATCTAAAATATCTAAAAGTGCCTATAATAAGTGGGACACAATCACTTGATATGCATTGGAAAGATTTAAAAATAATTTCTTAAAATAATAATGTAAGTTAGGTAATCATTTCCCCATATTTAGTGCTTGGAAATTCCCAGAAGTCTATACTGTATTTCTTGTACTCTTCTTTTTTTTTTTTTTCATTGTTTTCCAATTATATTACAGTGAGAATTTAAAAATAATGGACCTGTTTCCCTCATGTGGATTAAATAAAACTATTGCTATCCATGTAACCAGCAATAACCAGATGTTGCAGGAAGGGGAAATAGGTGATTGGAAATGAGAGCTGAGCTTTGGGTCTTTCCTTGGAGCAGAAATCTTAACTATGAACTTGATGGATTGAGATCACCAAACCATGAAGTTGTTTCATACAGGCCAAATGGAGAAGAAACTCAAGGGGCAGAAAAAAAAGAGTGAGAAGAATTTTTATATACCTAACATTTTACTGACATTACATGGGTTGATTCAAATAAACCTGCATATAATTAAATTATTCAGAGTATTTTCTGTTATGGTTTGGAACTGTGTGTGCCCAAAAACTCATGTATGAGACAAAGTAAGGATGCTTAAAGGTGAAACAATTGGGTTATAAGAACATTAACATAATAACTGCATTCAGTGCTTGATAGGGATTTACTGGGTGGTGGCTACAGGCAGATAGGGTGGGACTGGAGGAGGTGGGTCCCTGGGGGCACGCCTTTGGAGTTTATATTTTGTCCTTGCTGAACTTATATTTTGTCTCTCTGCTTCCTGGGTGCCATGTCCCACCCAGCCTCACTTTATGCACAGAGGAATGGAGTCAGCCATCTAGGCAGTAAGACCTGTCATACTGTGAGCCCCCAAAATAAACTTCCTCCTCTAAAAAGGTTCTCATTGGTCTATTGACCACAGAAGTGAAAATCTTGACTAAAAAACTTCTTCTTCTGATGTAGGGGTCACTGGGAACCACAGACTTATGGGCTTTGGTTCTGCCCTCCTTTTTCCTAAGTCAGCAGAGCTACAGGGTGAATCAGTAACTGCTGTGGTAGGGGAAGGTATAGGAAGGACATTCCAGAGCATTATTTCTTCTCCATCAGGAGGAGCATGCAGATTGTCTGCCCAGAGGGGACAACAAGGTACAGATGATTGGTGAGACATTGTGAGTTCATACTCTTGGTTGTGGTGAGTGCAAAAAAGAGCTCATGGGAGGTCTTGTTTTTTTCCCACACTGACACTTCCTGCCATGCACTGTCATCCACAAGAGGAGAAAAGGTGTCCCTTTAAATGTGGGCCAACCAATGATGGCGATGAGGAGGAGGTGAACCTGGATGAGGATAACATTAAAATATATGATCATCTAGGAGAGACTCCTGAGTGCCAGGTGCTGAGTTCTGCATTTTATGTGGAGAGTTCCAATTCATGTGCACAGTTGTCTCCAGGTACAAATGTCAGACAATTTTAATGGATAGAATGGAAAGTGGCACAGGTGTTTATGTGCCTGTATTAGGTGATTAGGTTGAATAATTGAGTCTATGTTTGAATACACTATGGACTGGAGGCACATGGCATCTTGGCAGGAAGGGCTGGCAGGTTGCCTCCTTCATAAGAAGCCATGTGCTTCTTTTCCTGTCACTGAAGGATGAGACCCTGTTTTCTGTGTATTTCCCTTTGGAATTTCCGATGGATCTAAGGACAGACCTGTCAGTGTCACCAGCTGCACCACTTGTGGAAGAATGGGTGAGATGAGAAAGGATCTAATATCTAGTGGACACAAATGTCCAGCACAGATCTTGCTGTTTCTCCAGGCCAGGACATCCTGCAAGCTGCCACGTCCTCCTATATTCTGGCAATCAGCCCTCTCCATGCAGAGAGGAGCTGCCATAGGACTGGGTTTAATTACTACTTAGGAATCTGGAAAGTGTAAAGAATATCCCAGAGCTGTGCCTGCAGCTAAGACCTCTGGACTCTGCTGAAAGCACGCTGACCGTTGGACAAGAGTGAAAAAGGTGAGTGCATCACATGCAGAGACTCAAGTTTTATGTTTGGCTGCTCTTGGCTGGATTCATTCCTTCCTGAACAAAGGGCAGATTGTTTGTGTCTCTAATGTTCAGCAATGTCATCCAAGATGATTTTTAGTTGATATGATGCTGTTGAAACCAGATTAAACAGAAAACATGTGCTCTCTGTGTGAATGATCTATAAAGAAGGCGTAAAACGGGTAAAAGCAAGAGAGATAATTATTATGATATGGAAAAGCTAATCTTCCTACTATTCAACAGGAATATTTTGTATCCTGAAGTTACTCTTTTCCTATATTTGTAGTGCTACATTTTTTTACTCCTCTTGTGTATGTAATACCACATATTTGGTTAAAATGACCATCTCCCTTTCATTTATGCATCCCCAGGGCTCATATCAATTTTGGCACAGAGGGATAAAAATCAAAAGGATGGTAAGCATGGAATGGACCCCTCTCTGTGCACAGGTCCTGGCCATGCTCAGTGGGGTTTTAATACCCTGATGCTCTCCTTTCTGTACCTTCATCCTACTCAGGAATGTCCCACAGAGCCAGAGACAGGACAGAGCAGCTCTTGTTTGTGCCTGTGTCATGGACACAGGAGCAACATAATAACTCCTAACTGTACATACTACTGTCAGTTACTCAGAAACAATGGCAGAGAAGTCCATAAGCCTAGGAGAAGAAGATGGGAACAGAGGGAAGTAACAGAGACCTTAGAGCTTGGTCTGTGGCACATTTTAGAGTTTCACATGATTCCAGTGTTGCAGAGTCCTTAAAAATCATCTGGATCAGTAGACCCACTATTTCTTAAGGACTGAATGCTGAACTGAAAACATGTTCATGACCAAATAAGTGCCACTGAAGCATTCACTTCTATTAGTTCACAAAGTGAAATTTAGTTTACATGTTATCCAAATAAGACTGGAACTTAAATGTTGATGTATCTTTGAAAAACTAGAAGTGAGAGAAAAAAATTGAATCCCCAAGATTCCTCCCAATTACAAGAAGGGTCCAAATCTTGAATGGACCTTCATTGTCATTTCTTCATCTTCCTATTAATGTTGAGAAGTCCTTAGAGAAGAGCATTGCATGGACCGATTAGTCTAATTATGAGCTCTGTGTATTGAGCTTCAAAGGTCATATATTAGTCCACAGTCAAACTGTGCCTGCAGCCCTTCAGTGGATGGTTCTCATCCAGTGAACTGTGTGGTTGACTTTCCTGCTGTGGTTCTACATCAGGAAGCTCCCAGCTGATGGAATATTCATAGAAATGCTGACCACTGACCTGAGCCTTTGTTGGGACCAGGTATGGGTGGGTCTTTGGATGTGCACTTCATTTTCAAGACCAAGCAGAGAAGCAGTCTAATCCTCTAAGTGCACAGGGAACCTTGAGATACAGCAAGAAAGATTGAAGGTAATTTTTCTGTATCACAAGTGCAAATATCACAGTTTGGATGTGCAGGTGGGAGGGTTTCAGTGTGTCAATTTTAATGTACTGTGTTTGTGAAATTTTTGTTTTCACTTTTGCTGGGGTATAATATATGTTATTTAACAAGTGTTCTCCACAGAAACTGGTTATATTTCCTATAACAATTTCACCTAGAACAGCACAAAATGGGTCCTTCACAGGTATTTCCTAAGCTGTATGACAGCACAATAATGCTGGTGGTAGGGATGATGAGGAGCGTGACAGAAGTCAGAGCACCATGAACTGAGTTGCAGTGCTCCCAGGCTCAGGTGCTGAGCAATGAGTTGGAGGTCATTTGTCTCATTTCATGCACATCACCCTGCTCTAATTATGTGCACGCCCTATTTATTATTGCTTTACGGTAAGCATTGGAGAGTATTATCCTATGTAATTCCTACTCCTCTGCTAGGTGACCTTACTTGCATTGGTCTGTTTGACCATGGACATGGGGCATCTTGTAGGAGAATACTTGCAGGTTGTATCACCAACAATCCCACCATTCATTTCTCTTCCTGGTCACTGCAAAAAAAGAACTTTGCCCACTGTGCTCTTCCATGTGGGATTCCTTGGGATCACAGAACAGAGAAGTGGGGGTGCCTGCTGCATTCACTGTGGAAGAACAGCCACATGTCACAGGAGAGATGACAGCAGGGGAGGCTGATGATCATTCAGCACAGATTATGTTGCTTGGCCCCACCCAGAACCACCTTGGAGATCATGAGGTGCTCCTACATGCTTGAAAACCGCCCTCTCAAACTCCTGATCCTGCTGGGTTTTGTGGAGAGTGAATCTCTGTATAGTGAATGTGACCTTCATGAGGCAGAGAGCCCTGGATGTAAGAAAACAAAAAGCTTCAGTGGGTGGAGGGGCAACCTCACACACTCCATCACCACTAGTAGGTGGTGCACTTTGGTGTATAATGCCTGGGAGGGAAGGAACTTAAGTCATCTTCAGGTTTTTTGGCAGCCTCTGCAAAGCCTAAAAAAAGGATGCAAAGGGTCCCCTCCATTGAATATCAATATTCCTAGTGTACCAACAGGACACATAAGTCACCTCTGGGTACAACTGACAGTGAGGAACCCAAATAAAGTTGATGGTGTTGTGATAATGATAAGGAGACAGGCCAGGCTCCACAATATCCTGTGCTCAGAACCCCTGAATACATCCTGGTAGGAAAAGGATCAAGGCAAAGTTTTTGCATATGACTGATTGCCTGTTCCCTCCTCTGAGATGAAATTCTTCCCTACATTAAATACTCAGAGAAACTTCTCACCCACAAGAGCAACCAGTCCACTTGGAGCTGCTGCCAGTACATGTCTATGATTCCAGCTACACTTGCTGACCAGAGAAAGGAAACCAGGCCTGCTCAGCTGAGGTTTGCCGCCACATGCTCCCTGCTTTAGCATGACTCATCAAGTCACCCACCTCCTTCCAGCATGATCCTCTGAGCTCCCCTGATGCTAAATATCCTTAAGTGTTCCAGCCCCATCTGACAGGCCACAAGGACTTTGGGTAACTTACACCAGCCTTTGCCCTCTGTGTACAGGAAGCATCGTGGAGATGACTCCTGCACATTTTCCCATAGAAATGGAAGGTGGAAATTGACACTGAGGAAATGTAACAGTGATCCACTTCCTGTTTGAAAATAGCCCTTGCTGCCCTAATCCCAAGGATGATTTGAACACAGATTTATTTTTTCTCTTCTCCTTCTCGCTTTCCCTAACCTTAAAGAATGCAGGATTTTACCTTCATGCCCATCCTTGACTGAGTTCTGGGTCCTTGAGCACATCCACCTCTGACAGTAATGTAGTAATGCAGACTTCTGGGTGGTGCCAAAAATGTAAGAAATGGCTATATCCCAACTTAACAAGTGAATTCCGACCTCAGACCTCAAAGCACACCTGGAATGTAGATTTTGAATCATCTCTTTAAAAGCTCTCTGTTCAACCCTGATGGCTCAGGGACAAACAAACCCTGTTTCACCTTTGCTAGCAAAGCAAGAAAAAAATTAAAGTGGTGATAAAATAGATTATGGATCGAGTCAAGATACCCATCATCAGATGAATAGATTAATAAAATGTGGCAGGTATCCCAGTGGTCTTTTACTTAGTCTTAAAGAAGAATGAAATTACAGCATTTGCTGGTAAAAACTAATGGAAAGTGATAACATCATGCTAAGGTAATAATCCAGAATGAGAAAAGCAAGACTCAAGTGTTTTCTCTAAGATGGTAAGCAATAGCAAAATAAGGGGGGAGAAAAGAATGATCTTTAGATAACATAAAATATAGGGAAGGTCAGTGGGTAGAAGAAGGAGGTCAAGAGGGAAGGAGGAAGGATGGGAAAAGGGAGGAAAGGTGGAAAGAATCTAACAAAATCACAGTGTGTGCATAGATAAATGTACCATGGAAAATTCCATGTTATGTATATGGAGAAAGTACCAATACATCATAATAAATAAGTGAGCCAAAGGAAGATCAGTAGAGTAGAGGGAGGGGAGTTGAGGGAGGGAGCATGGGAGGGCTAAGGGGAAAGATGAGTCCTCAAAAAGAGTAAATCAAATTCCATGGGCATATGTCTATGCTGAGACAAACACAACTACTACTTATGAATATAATGCTCTTAAAAATCAAAGAGATGTTAGCATGGTGGAGAAAAGCTTATAGGGTGAGAGAGGATGGGAGGAAAGTGGGAAATAGTAGAAAATTATATTGACCAAATTATATCATTGTATAATGTGCGTGTGTGAATATGTAACAATAAATCTCACCATTATGTACAATTACAATGGACCAAAAATTATGAGAAAACAGAAAAAAATGAACCCAACTAATAAGTATATCTATAATGACTGCTTTTTAAAATTGAGAAATAAATGTAGCTCTTTATTAGTGAATTTGGACAAGGATTTTTCTTTGGAAATCAAACACCTATTCCCTGCCAACATATTATACAGACACTCTTATTTGTGTGACATGGATTGGGAAAAACAGTTTTCCAATGATTGTCATATTAAAAATCTTACTGGTTAAATGATGTCTTTCCTTCAGGTAATTTGCATAGGATAAAGACTTTAAGGTAGAGAAATGTTCTTCACAAATTAAAACCTCAGAATAATGAAAAGTAGTCCCTTTCAGGGGCACAGCATATTGTGTTGTGGACTACTTAGATGAGATTTAGGTACTCTTAAGGTAAATTTTTATGGAATCCTTTATGGGAACATGAATGAATATTCACAGGGAAGCATCAACAGAAAATCACACCTCCCTTTTATGAGGTAGGTGTGCTTGGGAGACAGCTTTGCAGGAGAGTGAAATCAGCAAAGATAGTAATGTCACAAGAGAAGAGACATTTCTGGAGAAGGGTCTAAGGATTTCCCAAAGGAGAGGGGAGCTCAACTCTGGACCAATGGGGTTGTTGGAATATAAGACTGAGATGAATTTCAGCATGAGCCAGACAAAGGGATAGACAGAGGTTTATATATGAAGGTAGGTACACATTCATGGGAAAACGTTGGTGGTCTTGAGGGTGAGAAGCAGTGGTGCCTTTGGCTGGGGTTCCATGTTTGTAGAAGAGCTGTATCAGGGGCCCATCTGGCGGTGGGGCTAGGGTGGAGCTGCATGTTTTCACACCAGGTTTCCCTGCACTTGTGTATTTCCCCCATTTTACAGGGGCATGAGCTAAGTTTATGGGGCATGGGCACCTGGCTCCAGATTTACAACAGTATTTTCTTCATCTCAAAACCTTGTGGATGTTTCCTTCAATATTCAATATACCCCTCCTTATCCAAAATTTCTATCTTAAAAAGAACTGAAATTTCTCATGTAATTGTTGAAATCTCTCTAGCCAATGTTAGTTTTGAGATCAGTATTATCAAATTCATGTGCTTTAATATAGGTGTTGGGTATTACTGAATTAAGAGAAGGTAACGTATCATGGAACCTGTTGTAAGTGGCGGGATGTGGGTAGACATTGTTTTCCAGTTCTGGTGTAAGAAGAGCCTACTGATGAATCCACATGCAGGTATGATGATTAAATTGTGTTGACCTGATATCAGGGTATATGAACATCCTAAAATACCCACAGGTGACTTTAACAATAAGTAAGCCAGAACCACTAGTTAGGTAGCTGAAAAATTTTTAAAGATAATTTCTTATAACAAGAACCCCAGGTAGGTAATTATTACACTGTATTTAGACAGTTTGCTCACAAAGAAAATTGACAAATAAGGAAGCAAGTTACCCTCATGTAGCTTAAGTGAGAGAATTCCAATCCACCTGTCAGGCATGCCTGACCAAACATTCCATGAAGTGGAAATAATGTGGTTGGAAATAAAAGCTGAGCTTCAGGTCTTTATTTGGTGTTAAAGTCTTAAACTGCAAACTTTATGGACTGATATCACAAAACCATGGTGCAGTTTTAACAAGTCAGCTGGAGGACAGAATCAAGGAGAAGAAAAAAAGAAAAGGACTGTTTTATATCCCAGTTATTCTGCTGATATTGTATGGATTGATGCAAAGAAACCTGAATAAAAAGAAACTATTCAACATGTGTCTTATCAGTTATGAAATTAATATCACCTACTTTGGCCACTTTCGCAATCAGTTTTATCCTTGATTTTGTGCATTTAACTTGATCATATTTATTGGAACTTGAAATAAATGTGCCAATGACAAGAATATTTGTATTATATTACATAACCTTTAATGGGCAAGCTTAAATACAGAGGAGGGAAATGAGAAAATCAAATAACAATAAAACCCTTGAAGGTAACTGGCTATAACCATGCTTTCTGACTGTGAGCTCTTACTCACAACTTGGTTGTTGGAGATTGGAGTACATGTTGTGTCTTAAATAGAAGAGGTCAAAGAAATTTGTCTCAATTTTTTAGAACAAAACAAGGTAAATTGAACTGGTTCTTAATGAACTTTTATAAAGATTCTTTTTTTCTTTTTCTTCATTAAAATTCTCTTAATTGTAGTAAAACATGCATAACACATACACCGCATCATCTTAACATCTTGAGGTATTGTTTCCTAGTGTTAAGTACACTCACATTGCTATGCAACCAATCTTGCAAAACTGAAACTGTATATCCATTAAGCAACTCCTTGTTCTATTTTTCCTTTGTTCCCTGGCAACCACTTTTCTAATGGTAGTTCTAATTCTTTATGAAACTGACTACTTTAAGTATTTCACATACATTGAGTTATATAGTATTTACCTTTTTTCATTGACTTATTTAGCCTAAGAATCTCATTTAGCTATATTCCTGTTGTAACATATCAGAATTTTCTTTCTTTTGAAGATGGACTGATATTCCACTACACAAACACACACACACACACACACACACACACACACACACACACACACATATGGTGCAATTTCTCTGTTCACCTGCTGATGAGCACTTAGGTTGCTTCTAACTATTGGCTATTGTAAGTAAAGCAGCTATGAACATGCGTGTACCTATATCCCTTTGATGTCTTCTTTCAATTCCTTTGGGCATATTATATTTATTTGAGAGACCACCATACTATTTTCCACAGTGGTTGTACCGTTTTACTTTTTTACAAAGTACAACAATGTGTAATGTTTCTCAGTAATCCACAACTTTCCAACAGTTCCTGTTTTCTTTGATTTTCCTTTCCTTAATAGCAATTATCCTGATGGTCATGAAGTAGAATATCATTTAATCTTTTACTTAATGGTAAAGTTTATACTCACCCCCCAATTTCCCCTCAAAAATTATGCTATATTTAATTGGGTTTATGAACTCCTCTCCTCTGCCCCTGGGCTTGTAATTTGGCTCAGTTCAATGTCTCCAAATAAGGTGTGGAAAGAGGCGTGACTGATGGAGAGAGTGAGAGTGTGTAAGTCTGGGTGTGGCACTACTGAGAACTATGTTCAGGGCATGTGAAAATCCAGGGTGAGCAACTTCCTTGTGCACACTTATATTTGAATGCACACAGAGTGAGGGGGGCCTGCTGATGTATTTCTATTTTCATTTTTCTTACCCTGTTTGATTTTTCTAAAGATGTCCATCCAATATGGACATACAAAATTCAACAGGCATATCAGAATTCCATCTCCTGGGACTCTCAGAGGATCCAGACCTGCAGCCATCCTCTTTGGACTGTTCCTGTCCATGTACTTGGTCACAGTGTGTGGGAACCTACTCATCATCCTGGCTGTCAGCTCTGACTCCCACCTTCACACCCCATGTACTTCTTCCTCTCCAAACTGTCCTTGTCTGACATCAGTTTCATCTCTACCACGGTCCCAAAGATGCACAGGAACATACAGACTCATAGCAGAGTCATCTCCTATGTGGGCTGCATGACTCAGATATCTATTTTTACCTTTTTTGGATGTATGGATTATATGCTTCTGACTGTCATGGACTATGACCGATTTGTAGCCATCTGTCACCCCCTGCATTATTTGGTCATTATGAACCCTTGTAAATGTGGCTTCTTAATTTTGGTATCATTCTTCTTTAGCCTTTTGGAATCCCAGGTGCACATTTTCATGATTTTCCAAATCACCAACTTCAAGGATGTGGAAATTGCTAATTTCTTCTGTGACCCTTCTGAACTTCTCAATCTTTCCTGTTCAATCATTTTCTCTAATAATATTGTCAAGAGTTTTCTGGGAGCCATATAGGGTTTTTCCCCATCTCAGGGATCCTTTTCTCTTACTACAAAATTGTTTCCTCCATTTTGAGAATCTCATCCTCAGGTGGGAATTACAAAGCCTTCTTGACCTGTGGGTCTCACCTGGCAGTTGTTTGCTTATTTTATGGAACAGACTTTGGAGTGTATCTCGGTTCAGCTATATCACATTCTCCCAGGAAGGGTACAATAGTCTCAGTGATGTACACTGTGGTCACCCGCATGCTGAACCCATTCATCTACAGCCTGAGAAATAGGGACGTTAAAGGTGCCCTGAGGAGACTGCACAGCAGAAATGTTTAACATTTGCACATGTAGTAGCCAGTTGCAACGTGTGTTGGAAAATGTATTAAAGCTAAATATCCAGTTGTATTAAATTGCTCATTCAGTGATATTAATGGCTTTAATTTCTCACACTTTTAGTGGAATGACTGTAGCTAGTGTTGGGTAAGAATGTTTGAGAATTTTTTTATGTTTGAAACAAAGTGTCACTTTGGAAAAATAAAAAGTTGTAGAATTGAATGAACATGTTTGTGTCTTAAGAATATCCACTTGAATAATGCTACTGCTCTACAAACTTGAGAATGGTGAAAATTATAACTTTTGAACTTCAGTTTTTTGTTTTCAGAACAATAAATGCAGGAGTGCAATAGCAATAGTGAAAATACATAGATTGTGGAAATCAACAAACAAACCGACACCCACATATTACATAGTGATTCTCACTTATGCAAAATGGAAAGAGACATAAGAATTTTGAATAGATTGTCATAAAATAAACCTTACAAGTTTAATGACATCTGTCTCAGGCAATTCTGTGCATTGTTTAAAACATTGAAACAATTGTTTGTATTCCACAGATACACTGAAAAACACCTGTTGTTGTCAAGTAGAACATTTCAGGGCATTGCATTGTTTACTATTTAGATGAGGTTTAGGTTCTTTTTTGTAAGTTCTTGAGAAAAGAGTTTGTGTATATGTAAATCAATACTGACTTGCCAACATAGACAGCAAAGTCTACCTGCCAAATATATAACACTAGTTGGCTTTTGGTGAGAGGTCTGCAGGAGAACGGAATCACACTGAGTGATCAAGAAATCAAATTTCAATGTGATTATGCAAATCTAGACACAGATTTAGTTATGAAGCAAATATTACTGAATGACATTATTTTATGTTTTTATTTTCAAATTCATAGTTTCAATCATATTTCTAACAGGTAATGTTATTTTATGATATCAAATGGCAGAGTATATTCTAAAGCCAAGATTCTCAAACTGCTTTAAGAAATGACCACCAAGCTGGGTCTCTGGTGCATACCTATAATCCCACTGGCTCAGGAGGTGTAGGAAGGAGTATCTCAAGTGAAACCAAGACTCAATAACTTAGTGAGACCCTAAGCAACTCAGTGGGACATCTCTGAAAATAAATATTAGAAGGAATTGGGATGTGCCTCAGTGTTTATGGACACCTGGGTTCGATCCGTGTTACAAAACAAACAAACAAACAAAAACCACCTAGTACTTCAGAGGGAGATAGAATTATCAAGTGGGTTTTGGTTTGATGCCAGGGAATCTGAATATTTTAAAATTAGAACATACAATATGTTAATATATCAGAATAAGAAACAATAGAGAAGTAATGTAAATGTTAAAAAATTCTTAAGACAACCTTGTAATTAGGTAATAATTATCATCATTTTCAACTTGAGGAAACTCCTCCTGTGTTTCCAGTAGTTTCTACACTGTTCTCCTTGTTATTTTATCCCAGCTGAATTATTGTGAACCCTGACAAAATAATGATTCCTGAGTTTCCTTCACATGACTAAAGTCAGAGAATCACAATCCATTTATCAGTTTAGAAGTTGATGTGAAAATCCATACAATAGCATAAAAATGTGGGGACTTAAATCTGTCTCTGAGGGCATCCATGGAGCTAAACTTCTCCACTGTAAATCAGAGGGTTTGTGAACATAAAAGCATTGGAGCACTCTGGCAGGGCAATCTAGGTGACCACAGCAAAAAATGCAAAGAGCTCCTTTCCTCCCAGGAATTTGGGGGTTTGTTACAATGAAACTGTATAAATTTTTTTAAAAGGCTCAAAAGTGTTTTAAGCAGTTCATTTTACTTAATCATGGATAGGCACAGTGTACACTACTACCATATGTCTGTTCTGAGATGCCATTGGTTGTGTGCAGTCATTGAAACCACATTCCAAATTTGAAATCTACCTAAGTCAAGGAAGGAGGCAGAATTTTGAATGATTATTTATTTATTTATTTCTATTGGTTCTTATTTATACATTACAGTAGAATCCACATTGGTATAATCCTACAAGCAAGGAATTTATATTATTCTACTTAGGACCCCACTCTTAAGGATATAAATGATTAAATTATTTTAAAAAGACAAACAGCATTTGGTTGTGAACTTCCATCCTTTAAGGAAGGGAAATCAATAACCTCAGAATTTTGAAATCCTTGGAAAGCAAGTGGAACAGAACATTGTGTTCTGAGAATGAACAGTTTTCATTTAATCTTCAGATTATGCAGGGTTCTCTCCTGTACAATGTTAATATATATATTCTACATTGAAATAATCTGGACCATTATCTTAGAAAAACTATAGTATGTTAAATGGCTTATTACTTTTGGTTAGTTACAAAGAATTCTATTTGTGAAAGAGAAAGGATATTTCTTATGTTGTGATTTTCTTTCCTGGGGTAGGATGCATGTTACTGTTATCATGAGTCTGTTACATTTAGTGTTCTTGGTCTTTTAACACTGTTCTCTTGAGGATCCCTAGAGGAGTTTGGGCAGAGTGGCATGTGTCTATAATCACAGTTAGTAAGGGTGAGGCAGGAGGATCAGAAGTTCAAGACCAGACTCTGAAACTTATTGAGAAACTGACTCAGAATAAAATAAAAAGTACTGCAGATGTAATTCAGTGATATGTTCTTAATTAATATATAGAAGACTCTGGAATCAGTTCTGACTTCTTAAAGCAAATTATGTACAGAAGGAGTTGAATGCTATAATAAACAAAAATGGAGGATTTCCAAGAAGATTGAGTTTGTCACCGCTATGAAATATTATTGAAGGTGTGGGCCTCAAGTCTGGATACTCAACTGTGAATGCTTGTAATAAAAGTGTTTACAGAGTCCTGGGGGCTTGCTTTTGGTCTCCATTATTCCACACTCTCTTCTACTCAAAGGCGTCCTATCCATGTGGAAACACAAACCTAACATGCATGTAGAATGCCACCTCATAGGACTATCAGATGATCCAGGAGCTGCAGCGTGTCCTCCTAGACCATTCCTCTCACATACCAGGTGGTGGTGTGTGAAACTCCTCATAATGGTAGAGAGGGGCCACTCTGGGGTCACTCGTTGCACTAATCATGGACCCTGCCTTTAGCCTCAGTGTTGTTAGACTGTAGAACTTGGCAGCACCATTTGCTTGCCTTGCAACTGTCTGCTTCCTGGAATTGGAACTTGACCACCTCTTCTGTCATCCTCCTCATGTGTTCAGACTCTAACCTCAGAACTGATCTGGATACAGTGTCAGGAGCTTCCTGATGATTTTATTATCAATACTGTGGAGGGAGTGTGACCTACACTCCTGAGTAGAGGAAGTTTCTAAATCATTTCTTGGATATTCATTTTCTCACATTCTGACTTCAGTATTATGAAGTCCTTTGAGAATGGTATATTATAGAATAATTTGGCAAATTAGATGCACTATGCATTGAGTCTCCACGTCCTATACCTTGAGTCTCCATTCAAGTCATAGCTGATATCAGCCTTTGCCTGCAGCCCTTGAACTTGATGGCTCCAAGCAGTGGGATCCACAGCTGTGTCTCCTCCTGTTGTCTTCTGCATCAGACTACTCTGTGCCCCCAGCAGGGGATTCACATCAGTCTTGCATTTTCTTGCTCGTATCCAAGAAGAGTCACAGATTAACTCCACAGGAGCTGAAGGAGATGGAGGATAGTATAGAGGCAAATAAATGTATTATTCTTATCACATGAAGACAAACCGGACACTGTGGGCAGCCTGATGGGAAGATTCCAATATGTGACGTTTCAGATGAGAGGAACATGAGATGTAGTTCATTAATTCTACTTGCAACTCCCAAAATCTCATTAAAAATGTTTCTTTCCTTTGACCTTGGTTCTACTTCTCATAGACATCTCACCCATGATCCCAGAAGATGGCTCCCTCTAAATGTTATGTTAGCAATCCTACAGACTCATGAAGGTGGTGAGAAGAGTGGGTGGGGAAAGATAGATTGTTGATAATTGGGAGCCCATTTCCCAATTATCAAAATGGCTCTGCATATGCCAGGCCACCGGAAACGTGATCTGCATAACTTGATGGATCTCATCACCATATTCTTCATCAAGTCATAAGTTACCATTTTATCATTATTTTACAAAAAAAATGAGGAACACAGCATTTGAATGTAATTTGTATGAGGTTGGTATGTAGAAAAGGGTGGTGTCATGTTTGAAATGGTTCATCTGATGATGGACACACAGTATTTTAGCAGAAGAATTTAAGCACATTGTGCTGGTGACAATGCCACCAGGAATTTCATGTCTGTTTCTCCAGGCAGAGATCCCAGAGGTGAGCAGTGGAAGGCATCTGCTGCATCTACCAGTGGAATCCATCCAGGGACCACAGGGAAATATCAGAAAATATGTAGAGGATAACTTCACACCAACCACTTTCTTGACCCAGACAGATATGTTCCTGTAGCTGAACATCCCTCTCCCATTCTTGTGTCAGACTTCTCAATCTCAAAAGAAGAAATAATGTCAAGTCTTTGATTTCATTCCAACTCTGGAAACTGGAAAGTGAATACTTCAGATGTCCCTGTGGGTGAGACCTCTAAATTTCTGCTTAAAACTTACTAATGGAAATAAGAACCCAGGTCTACCCACCTGGGTGCCTCGGGACTCAGTGCTTGTGCCCTGGGTGAGCTCAGTAACCACACCCATACAGACTGCAGCTCCCCATATACCAACTCATTAGGAAAGCTGTGCAGCCACCTTAGGTTATCCCCCAAAAGGCAGCTGCCGTCTTTAGGTCGGGCAGCTCCCAGCCTGAGATGCCTACTAGAGACTCATGGTCAGGTGAGGTATTGGAAACCTTCAGGGAGAACATAAACCTGTAGGAAGGAAACAGCTATAATTGTGATCCAAACTGCTGGTGGGAAGATACATGAACAAAATTAAAAAAACAGGGAAGAAAGTGCCCCAAACAAAGCAAGATGCTATATTAATAGAATTCAAGGACAGCAGAGTAAAAGAAATGTCAGAAAAGGAGTTCAGAATGTACTGAATTAAAATAATCCTCGAAGTAAAGGATGAGATCAGACAGCATATGCAGGCAACGATTGATCACTCTAATAAACAGTTCAAAGAGCAAATGCAGAAAACAAAAGTTCATTTCAAATAAAGAGAAATTCTGAGAATAAAAAAAAATTTTTGAAATGAAGGAAACATTAAACCAAATTAAAAACTCAATAGAATGTATCCCCAACAGACTAGATCATTTTTAAGACAGGATCTCAGAAAAGGAAGATAAAATATTTATTCCTGAATATAAAGTTGACCAAACAGAGAAGAAGGTAGGAAATCAAAAAAAGAACCTCCAAAAATTATGGGATAACATGAGAAGACCAAATTTAAGAATATTAGAATTGAGGAAGGCACAGAGAAACAAACCAAAGGAATGAACAATCTATTCAATGAAACAATATCAGAAAATTTTCCAAAATTGAAGAATGAAGTGGAAAATATAATATGAGAGGCTTAAAGGACACCAAATGTACTAAATTACAACAGATTCACACCAGGGCCACTATAATGAAAATGCCCAAACTACACAATAAAGACAGAATTTTAGAGACTGCAAGAGAAAAGCATCAGATTACATATAGGGGTAACCAATACAGATATCAGTAGATATTTCAGACCAGACCCTAAAATCTACGATGATTGGGAACAATATATTTCAAGCTCTGGAAGAACAGAGCCAACCAGGAATCATAACCAGCAAAACTTATCTTCAGATTTGATGGTGAAATAAAATCCTTCCATGATAAACAAAGTTACAGTGTCTACAAATAGAAAGCTTGCACTACACAATATTCTCAGCAAAATATTCCATGAGGAACAAATGGAATCCAACAGTGTAAGTCAGTCAAGGGAGGAATAGCCTAAAGGAAAAGCCAATCAAAGAGAAACCAAATTAAGATAAAAACTAAAAATAAACCAAAATGACCAGGGATACAAATTATATCTCAATAATATCCCTGAATATTAATGGTCTAAACTCATTAATCAAATATATGGACTGGGAGATTAGATTTTATTAAAAAAACCCAACTCTATGTTGCCTTTAAGAGACTCATCTCATAAAGAAGAGACTGAAGGTGATAGGATGGGTAAAAACATGACATGCACACAGACTCAGTAAAAAAGAGGGGTTTCCATCCTCATATCAGATAAAGTGGACTTCAAAACAAATTTAGTAAGAAAAGATAAGGAAGGACACTTCATACTGTTTAAGGGAACCACAAATCCAGAAGACATAAAGATCATAAATACTTTTGCCCCAAACATTGCCACATCCATTTATGTCAAACAAATTCTTCTCAATTCTCTCTGAACCAAAGAGATCAGAACACAATACTTCTGGGTGAATTTAACACACCTCTCTCACCACTGGATATATCTTCCATATAAATACTGAGCAATGAAATCCTAGAACTCAACAATACAATCAATAAATTAGAATTCACAGATATATATATATATATATATATATATATATATATATAGAGAGAGAGAGAGAGAGAGAGAGAGAGAGAGAGAATATTCCATCCATCAATGAGCAAATGCATTTCTCAACAGCACGTGGATTCTTCTGTAAATACACCGTATTTTATGCCAAAAAACACCTATTAATAAATAAAAAAGTAGTAAATACAAAAAATACAAAAAAACACAGATACTACCTTGTATTCTATTAGATCATAAAGGAATGATATTACAAATCTGTGACTAGTTTATTGCCATTTATCACCTGCTGCATTATCCACACATTATGAACCCTCCACTCTGTGACTACTTGGTTTGGGTGGCTCTTTTGTTGAGTCTTTTGGACACTCATTTGCACGAATTGATTATCTTACAAATTAACCGCTTCAAGGATGTGAAGCTTCTTCTGAGAGCCTTCTCAACTTCGGAATCTATCCTGTTCTGACACCTACTCTAATAAAATTGTCAGGTATTTTCTGGGAGCCTTTTATGGACTTTTCCCCATCTCAGGGATCATTTTCTCTTAGTATAAAATCATTTCCCCCATTCTGAGAATCCCTTCCTCAGGTGGGATGTGCAAAGCCTTCTCCACATGTGGGTCTCACCTGGCAGCATTTTGCTTATATTTAGGGACAGGTTTTTGGGTGTACCTTGGGTCAAGTATGTCACATTCTCCCAGATAGTGTGCAGTGGTTTCAGTGATGTACACTGTGGTCACCCCCAAGCTGTACCCCTTCATCTACAGCCTGAGGAACAGGGACATTAAAGGTGCCCTGAGGAGGCTGCACAGCTGGGCCATCTAATCCCAGCACCAGTGGGGTCTCCTTGCCATGTATGTTGGAAAATGTAGCTACAATAATACCTGGTCCTGTCTACATGCCTATTATGCTGATTTCTCATCCAGTTTTATAGTAGACTGTGGGAATAAATTTTGGTAAGGGAAGTGTGGGATATTTTCACATAGGGTACAAGGATTCATTTTGGTAATATGAAGAAAGTTGGGAGGGATGACAGTGATTGTTTTACAGTTATGTCTATATTTAATGCCACTAAGCTATGCAATTGATATTAGCAACAATGGCAAGTTTCTTAGTAATTGAAATTTACCATAATGAAAGTGAAATGAAGAAACTACTACTATTAGCAACAATATAAGTAATCAATATTATAAATGGATTTATTTTTTCACTAAAAATTGCTGAAAAACATTAGTTGATACCTATTTTTCTTCTAGGATTTCTATTAGGACATGTTAGAGTCTGTCATAGGTTCACCTACTTGCCAGTTAATAGATCTATGCTTTGAACTTCCAAGGACACAAGAGTGAATGAGCAGCCTGTGTGTCCAGTCTTTCAGCTGGATGACTCAAATCAGGTGGGCCCCACTCCTGTGTGTCTTCAACCCTTCTGAGGGTTTCCCAGGTGAGGTCTAATCCTTGGCTTGGAGAGCTCGCTTGGTTGCACGTGCACAGTGTGCCCTTTGTTGTGAGCTCCCAGGATATTTACTGAAACAGAATGAATACCTTTTTATGTAACTCATGCTAAGTTGTTAGTTTGAAAAGAGAATAGACCTGACTGAAATGAATTCTCTGAATTCATGTTGCCAGAAGAATCCTGGCCAGGGTCCCTTGCACAACCCACAACCCACCCGGTCATTTCGATCCTCGTCACCTCAGAAAAGAGCCCTTGCTCACTGAGCTCCTCCCGCCCATGCTCCAGGTGGGTCACTGAGCAGAGTAGTGGGTGGTGCCTGCTGCTCCATCTCTAGATAGGAGAAATGGCTGCAGACCCCAGACAGTCCCCCAGGAAGAAAAGGCACTAACAGCACAGCACGCCCTGCCCTCTTGCCCCCCAACAACACGTGCTTGCCACTGACCACCTTCCTCCCCATTCCTAACAATCTGCTCAATCATTCTCAAAAGCAGAGATAGTCTGGTGTAGCTTTCATTCCTACTCAGGACAGGTGCAGCGTATCCTAATGCCACCTATGTGATCAGGGATATTTGTTTTCTGCATGCAACTCTAAAGTACCTACCAAACTTTGAAGTCCACCAAAGGTACAGGCCTATACTGATAATTACTTTATCTTATTTTATTTTTTACAGACTGCATTTTGATTCATTGTACACAAACAGGGTACATCTTTTCATTTCTATGGTTTTGCACAATGTAGATTCACACCATTCGTGTAATCATACACATATATAGGGTAATGATGTCTGTCTCATTTCACCATTTTTCATCCTCCCTCCCTCTCATTTCCCTCTACTTAAAGTTTCTCCATTCTTACCCCCTACTCCCCCACACCCATTATATATCATTATCCACTTATCAGGGAAAATATTCCACCTTTGATTTTTGGGATTGGCTTAAGTCACTCTGGAAAGCAGTATGGAGAGTACTCAAAAAACTTGAAATGGACCTACCTTTTGACCCAGTTATCCCACTCATTGTTTTATACTCAAAGAACTTAAAATTAGCATACTATGGTAATGCAGCCATATCAGTGTTTATAGCAGCTCAATTCACAGTAGTTAGATTATGGAAAAAACCTAGATGCCCTTCAATAGATGAATGGATTAAGAAACTGTGGTGTATACAAACAATGGAATATTATTTAGTCATAAGGAAGAATAATACTATGGTATCTGCAGATAAATTAAGGGAATTGAAGAATATTATGCTGATAATTTCTGAATATAAAAATTTATGAGCTAGGATTTCACTCACAAGAAAGTGAAATCAGAAACATGGGAAGTAGAAAAAACCTGGTAGAAAACAGGAGCATTATGTTTTCAGAGATGCATTATCAACTTTTTTCACTTGGTGCTTTGTGGATTAACGTAAAGGTGGAATACACTTTGGTATTTTCAGTTTATGAATATGTATCTACATAGCATAGCTGGTCAAATTCATTCTGCATTTCCTCCATTTTTCCAGCTCCCTTTCCTCCCACTCAGTTCTCTTCCTCTACTCCATTGATCTCCCTTCTATTTCCAAGGAATTCCTCTGTTTTTTTTTTTTTTTTTCCTCACCCTTATTTTGCTCTAGTTTCTGCATATGAGAGAAAATATTTGACTCTTGACTTTCTGAGTCTGGCTCATTTCACCTAGCATAATGTTCTCTATTTCCATCCATGAAGCAGCAAAGATCATAATTTCATTCTTCTTTATGGCTGAGTAAAACTGCCATGTGTATATATACCACATTGTCTTTACCCATTTATCTGTTAATGGGCACCCGGACTGGTTCTTAGCTTGGCTGTTGTGAATTGCTCTAAAGATTGGTGTGACTGTTTCACTACAATGTGTTGATTTTAGATTTTTGGATAAAAACCAAGAAATGGAATAGCTGAGTCCTATGATGATTCAATTTCTAGTCTTTTGAGGAACTCCATACCACTTTTCAGAGTGGTTGTACTAATTTTAAGTCCCACCAACATAGAAGTGAGCCATTTGACCCATATCCTTGCCAGCATTTATTTATTAATTTTATGTTTGATTGATGGCTGCCATTCTAACTGGGGTAAGATGAAATCTCAATGTAGTTTTGATTTACATTTCCCTGATTGCTAGGGATGTTGAACATGTTTTCATATTTTTTTCCCATTTGTATTTCTTCTTTTGAGAAGTGTCCATGTGCATTTTAATTTTCTTTTTTTAAAAAATACTTTTTTTGTGTTAAAAGTGAGAAATATTTTTCTCTTTTTCTTTAATGAGTAAGTTTTATTTCACTGAGATATGTATTTTTATCTTTAAAATATGTTTATTTTTATTTTTATCTTTAAAACCTGTGTAGTTGAGCATTTACAAAGTAGGTCTGTATAGAAAGAGGTGAATATCACTGAAACCAATAATGAAAGAGAAGTAAGAAGACTGGGTTTATTACAACTGAGAAATATTGCTAATGGTTTATGGATTTCAAGGGTGAATCAAAATATATAGAGTTCTGAGTAACCGTTTTCTTTTTCAATCATTTTTCTTTCACCAAAGGTGTACAAGGAATATGGAAGAACAAAATCTAACAGGTGGCTCAGAATTTCATCTCATGAGGCTCTCAAAGGACCCTGACTTGCAGCCCATCCTCTTTGGACTGTTCCTGTCCATGTACCTGGTCACAGTGCTTGGGAACCTGCTCATCATGCTGGCTGTCAGCTCTGACTCCCACCTCCACACCCCCATGTACTTCTTCCTCTCCAACCTGTCCTTGGCTGACATTGGGTTTATCTCCACCACAGTCCCAAAGATGATTGTGAACATCCAAACTCACAGCAGAATCATCTCCTATGTGGGCTGCCTGACACAGATGTCTCTTTTTGCCATTTTTGGATGTATGGATGACATGCTTCTGACTGTGATGGCCTATGACCAGTATGTGGCCATCTGTCACCCCCTACACTACTCAGCCATTATGAACTCTCACCTCTGTATCTTCTCAGTTTGTCTGTCTCTTTTGTTCAGCCTTTTAGAGTCCCAGTTGCACATTTTGATTGTCTTATATTTTACCTATTTCAGGGATATGGAAATCACTAATTTCTTCTGTGAACCTTCTCAAGTTCTGGAGCTTACCTGTATGGATACCTTTACCAAAAATATGTTTGTGTATACTCTTGGTGCCATTTATGGTTTTTTTCCTCTAACAGGGATATTTTTCTCTTATTATAAAATTGTTTCTTCCATTCTGAGGATCCCATCTACAGGTGGGAAGTACAAAGCCTTCTCCACCTGTGGGTCTCACCTCTCAGTTGTTTGCTTATTTTATGGAATAGCCATTGGAGTGTACTTTATTTCAGCAGTGTCAAATTCTCCTGGAAAGATCACTGTGTTCTCTGTGATGTACACTGTGGTCATCGCTATGCTGAATCCCTTCATCTACAGTCTGAGGAACAGGGACATTAAAATTGCCCTGAAGAAGCTGCAGAGCCGAGTAATCTAATCTCATTATCTCTCCCCTCATTTTCATAGTTTCTATTGGAAGAATCAGTCGTCTAGGCCTGGAAATCTTAGCCTCTTGGTCAAATTACTCTTTTAACTGCAAGACTCTCATTCCACTCCATATTTTATACAGGAATACCACTTCCTTTGGTTCATATATAATTGTATTGTACAAGTGTTCATAATTCTTAGTCATATAATCATCATAAATAAATAAATATATCTCAGCAGTCTCTGTCATCTCTGAACAATGATTCTATCCTCCAGGCCAAATTCTAAAAATGCTTTTAAATTACATTCTTTTTCAGAATTCATATATATTCTCTTTAAAATTTGCACCCAACATATTTATTTTTCCAGGTTTTATGTAGGGGTTGTCTTACTAGTCCTCAGTGTTGACTTTGCAGAAATAAACTGGGGACATAAAAATCTGATAACTCATTTTATTTAGATAAGGTATGAGGGTTTTATAAAGTTCCAGGAAAGACCCAGATGATCATTCCTTTAAAAAATCAAGCTCAAATGGGTAAGTTACAAATGTACTTGTTTGAGCAAGACCAAGGTTGTTTTGCAAATATCTTTAAATGCATTGGCCTTCAATACCAGATTATCTTTAGGTTGGACTTAGGGGATTTTCTTTTTGCTGTAATCTTACCTGTCCATAGGGATCTTGTGATACTGAGTGGAGACTTGAAATCACTACTCTAGTTTCCACCTGAATGTGATGTCATACTCTTTCATTCATGGTCACTAATTCGCTACCTTGAAAACTCAGTATATTCCACTATTGCTTTCACACCCCCAAAACTTCAGTGTTTTAGAGACTCACTTCATGTGTAACGAGGTCCCTTTTTACCTTTGTACTGCAGTATACTGCAGTGTAAATTCAAAAGATTCTCTGCATTCTACTAATTCTCCACTAAAATATATAGCTTTCTTTTTAATTTATTAAAGAAACTCTAAATCATAAATCCCAGTAGAGGAAAGGTATATTGTGAGTTTCTGTAGTTGTGATATTTCAACATGGGCTCAAGAAATAAGAGTGGTTTTAAATGTGTGGCTTTGTTCAGCTGTCCAAGTGAGGAATCAGTGGTAGCCTTGGATTACAGTTGCTGTGTGGCTCTGTGGTATTGAATAGTATGTCAACTATTTCATTTCAAATGAATTGAACTTTGGCTTCCTTTACTTTTTTGTATGATTTCCAAGTTCTGTAACTCCAGCTATAGGTAGCTGAAGAACTTGATAAGTGAGATAATAATTTTGACTCATGTCCCACAGTACACTCTTCCTGCAGGTATTATTTGGGTTTTCCTCTATTATTTAATGATCAAGGAGAATGTCATGATGCAGTAACACCTTTCATGGGAAAAGTTTATAAAGTTTTCAATGGATGTCTAAAACTGGTATGAATTTTTTTTTATTAACATACATAATAGAAAGAATTTGGGGATTATAGACACTTCATCACTCCTATATTGGCTTATAAACATGACAATTTTGGCAGCTTCCAGCTTCTTTCTGAGCCTCAGATTCCTCAGCAGCAAATTAACAGCAACAGTGTTTTCTTCCAAAACCATGCAATGATTATACATAAGTATGTCATGAGCACCCTAAATGACGATTCCCTGTCAATGATAGCTCCTGTTATTACATTAGAGGATGTGGTTTAAAGGTGCATTCCCATAATTCATAAGTATCATGATATTATAAACTGTGATGTACAGCAAGAGACAAATCATGTTTTGTTTAATTCCCAAGTCTATAGGGTTTTGATAACTAAAGCACTTCATTGAAAGGCTTGATCAGGAGATATAATCAACCAGACCTATTAGAACAGTATTTAGTTCATATTTATGGATAATAAAGCAAAGATCTCATTATCAACATATTATAGACCAAGGAATTATTGAAAATATGGATTTTCAGGTCAAATATGATTTTCAACATGAGCTGAAAATTGTTAGCTGAGTGGACTGGGGCACATTCTGGAGCTATCATGGCCTCAAATTGCTCACTTTTAACGGTACTTAGGTGAAGGAAATCAAAGATGAAACAGATAATGTACATGCCTGTAAGAAATTGTTTACTGTCTTACAAAAAAAAATTGGAAAAGGGAATTTGACATTCATATACCCAGTAACTTCTTTCTTCACTAGAAACTGGAAACGTCTAAGAAGATCTCCAAGCAGTTCTTAGAGATTAAATGTAAAATTTGTTTATAAATTGTCATGACTGTTTAATAGGTTCTAGACTTCTTAATCAATGCTTACAAGGTAAAGAATCCTAGAATGGTGGGTGAGGTTTGAAAAATTCTACAAATAAAAAAGGAATGAAACACTGATGATAGACATTTGTCATACACACCAAAAAAAGTCAGAATTTAGAATTATCCTGTTTCCATTAAAGACATTCATCATGTGAGGAAAGATTAGGAAAAGTACTAAGCAACTGACTCATTTTACTGCACAAACGTAGCTCTCCTGGCTTTCATTCAACGTGTGTTTACTCTACCCTATGGTGGAGAGTCTAGAGTCTAATCCTCTCTATTCACTGTGGAAACACGGCAGTTTTGAATTAACTTTTGCTGCCTCCCATACACAGAAAAATGCCTCAACATCAAATGACCCCTATCCAGTGCAGCTCCATGCTCATGCTTCTGTGGTTCTTTGGTCCTTTCAAATTCACCTCAACATGTATGCACACACAGCAGATAGATTTTTTTCTTCCATGCACATACAACTGATTAGGATTATATAATAATGCTTCATAACGTGGATCAGAGAAGGATTAATGCATGAGTTTGTCACAGTGAGCCACAAGAGTCTGTGATGGATGAAATGTGGAAGGTTTCCAAGGACCATAACTCTCAAGGTTGTATGAGAATTTATTTTATCAACTTCAATAAAGACAAGTCAAAAATACATTTTCTTAAATACTTCATTAGGTGATAACACACACATAAAATCTAACAATAATACACTTGGAGTGAGAGAAGCACTTTTCCTTATGAGTGAAAAATCAGAAACCATCTTGTACACTTGTATTTGGGCTCAGGATGACTGCAGCTTAATATGCTATTACAGTTAGGAGAAAACCAAGGTGGCTTTTACCACTGTAGGTCAAGGAAATTCATAATTGCATCTGTGGATTCTTTTTCCAGTTTGGATGAAGGGAATTCTTTTCTGACACAGTGGTGTCTTGATGAGTGGGAGACCTTCCTGAAAAGCATAGGGACATCACTATAGTAACAGTGTGCTTACAGACCAATGTCTTGGTAATAGGGCTTGTTGTATTACCTCCTGCTCACACTGATAGAAGCCAGCTGCTATACCCATAAGATGCCTTCATGAGAGTCCCTTGTGCTTAAAACTAAGAAAGGCCTCTGGCTACCATCCTGCAAGAACCTGAATCCTGCCCACATTCAAATGATATAATTTGTGAGCATGTCACCTTTAATGAAGTCATGAGATCAATGAAAACTCGGAAAACACTTTTACTGTAGATTTGTTAGACACCCTGAAACATTACAGGAGAGCAGAAATTTACCAAGTAATTTTGTAAAGACCAGTAGTTTTTAATATACAAGTATATATCAAATTAACAGAAAAATTAGAATTGTGATCTTATCCATGTTAGCAAAAAACATACAAAACAAGGAATAGGAACCACAGATCAGTAGTATAGAAGGAATACAGAATATTCTCCTTAGAGACATGAATCTGAATTGCAGAAAATGGAAATTGTATCAGATTCTTGTTATAGAAGAACAAATTCTCCCTTAAGTACATGCTTCAATCAATCTGCAGAAGAAAATGGCACAAACTGAGTTTTTAAGTAATATAAAAAATTTAGAAATTATTTTGAAAATGTTCAAAAAAATGATGCTTCAGGACTTAGATATGGTTAACATGATTTGAACATTACACAATGTGTATATGTATATGAAAACAGAATATAATAACCCATCAGTATGTACAATTTTTGTGTCAGTTTAAAAAAATAATTGGCCACATATATTATCATTCCTGAAACCTGTCAGTGAAAATGTAAAGTACAGTCAAGCTTCGTGGTGAGAAAAAAAACCCTGACTCTTCAAAGGACATTTGCTTTTATTTCCTTCTACTTCTGTGAATCTTAATGCATCTTAATCCCCAATTTAAAGATAGAGATTGGCCAAAGGAACTAAGAGTAGGACTACAGGAAGAAAACAATGAGAAATGCTCAATGGCATTCACCAGGGAAACGATGGCTTGTATATGAATTCCAAAGCATAGGCAACAAAAGCAAAATTAAAAAAAAATTATATCAAACTTAAAGTTCTTCATGTAGCAAAAAAAGCACTGGAGAGATAGAAGAATAATCTACAGGGATGGAGAATATATTTTAATTCATATATTGGATAAGAGGAAAATATCTAAAATAAATGGAAATCAAACAATGCAATAGTAAAAAAAATAAATAAATAACTCAATGATGAATTGGCAAATTACCTGCATAGATTTCTAAAAAGAAGACTTACAAATTACTGATATGTATGTGAAATAATATTCAACACCACTAATCCAAAGCGTAATGCAAATAGAAATCACAATGAGATATCACATCATGCTTGTTAGGATGACTGTTATCCAAAAGATGAATGATGACAGGCATTATGGAGGATTTGGAAACAAGAGACTATTGAACACTATTAGTGAGAATATAAATTGATGCAGACATTGGAGAAAAAATTACAGAGTTTCCTCAAAAAATTAAAGGAACTATTAGATGATCCAGCAATCCCTCTATTACACATATATCTAATACATCTGAAATCAGTATGTCAAGATGTTTGTGCATTCCCATTATCATGGCATGATTAGCAATAGCCAAGATATGGAACAAAGTGAACTGCTTACAATCAGATGATTAGATACTAAATGTGAGCAAACTCACAGGAACCTTATTCAGGCATAAAAAGAAGGAAACACTGTCCTTTCAGGCAGCATGAATGAACCTATGAGGCATTCTGTTAAGAGAAATGATCCCATAACAAAAACACAGCACCACATGGACTCACAGTTAACCTAAAAGAGTCAAACTCAAGGAAACAAAGAGTAAAATGTTGGCTGCCAGAGGCTGTGGGCGGGGATTTAGTAGGTGTTGGTAAAAGGACACAAAAATTCACCTCAGAGAAATAACTTCAAAGTATCTATTGTATATCATGCTGAATATAGTAAAAAATGTTAAATTGTATACTTGAAGTAAAGGGAAACACAATATTGAAAGGGAACACATATTTGCAAAACAGGTCAAGTACCGATAGCATATTAAGAAATCTTACAGTGTAGAAGCAAAAGTATACACACCTCCATTGCAAAATGAGCACAGAGTTGAAATGAATTTCTGCAGAGAAGACATACAAAATACCAATAAGCCCCCCAGAGCAAGCTCAGAGAGTCATAGGGAAATACAAATCAAAAGCAAAATAAGGTAGTTCTCCACATCCAATAAAGAGCTATACTTTGAAACTTTTTGAAAATAACAAGTATTGGCAAGGAGATGAATATATTAGAAACTGTATAAATTAGAATGAAAAGTTTATTTGGCTACTCTTCAAAGAATTAGCCACACAATGACTGTATGACACAGGGGTTCCATTCTGAGATTATGAAGATAATAATTGAAAACAAGTTTAGTCATTTGCTGCTTAACAGCCAGTGTAGGATTTAAGAATAGCTTTGTTAGTTGATTTTGCCATTGTACAAATATTACAGAGGATACTCCACAAACTGAGATGGCCAGGACTTCATGAATAAATCCAATGGGATGGAACAACCATAGTGTATGCGGTTTCTCATCAGCTAAATGGCTGTACCCAAATTGATAAACATGCAAACATATCAACAGAAGTCCTCTTTCACAATTGTCCAAAGATGGTAAATACCCAAATGGCCATCAATGGGTGAAAGGAAAAGCAGCTTGCATTCTGTGTATATTCACACAGTAGAATATTATTCAGCTATAAAAAGGAGCAGGTAAGTGACCATTTCCAGTACAACAGTCAAAATGAAGGAGAGAAGGCAAAGGAGAGAATGAGGGAGGAAGGAATGAACAAAAGAAGACAGAAAGGGATGTAAGGAGAAAATCCAGGACCACAAACAATGTAGCAACATTGGAGCTTTCCCAGGCATCGTATCACAAGAGCCAAATCAGAATACACACATTCAAAGCTAGACTCCGGTGACATGTTGAAAATCCAATCATTGTTCTTAAAAAATGTAGGAGAGCAAAGGGAGGGACATGTCTGTTAACACGGTCCTGGGACTCCAGTACCTGTGCAGTTTGTTGTATAACTTGATTAATGGTTTGTGCTGTTTGAACTTGATTGGTCATGGCTAGAGCAGCGGTAGTGGCTGCAGCAGCAGAGACAGCAATAGCAGTTATTATGGCTGCAGTAATGCCAAAGTCTCTCTTTTCTCTGAAGAGGTGCACCAATGGAAAATTATCTGGATTGACCTCCACTGGGACAGGTACAAATGTGGGTACCTTTGCAATCACAGCAACAGATTCACTACCGTTCCAACACTCTGAAAGTAGGCAGGTAATATTATCATTAGAACAATTTAGAATCACTTCTGAACTGTTTGATAATAGAAATAGAAAAGGGGGGTTAAGCATACTGGAGCAGGGGGAAGAGTAGCATTATATAGCTGCTTATGCAACAACAAGTTTCCTAGTCGATGTCCTTTCTGTATATCTTCCGTGACAGTACCTGTTGCATTATGCAAAGAGAAATTGCCTCCTTTTAATAAGGCTAAAGCAGAGATGTCAGCCGTGGCTCCAGCCCGATTACCTATCAGCCACTGATAAAAAGGCCACCCCGATCCGGTAGAGGTACCATTTTTTGTGAAATTATAGGAAAACTTCTTAAGGGATGGAGATATAGAGAATCCCGGAGCCACCTCTTTATAATCCCAATTTCTGTCTTGACAATGAGTAAATATTGGGGGAAAGCTTTTGTAAGGGGTACAAGTGGGTGAAGCAAGAAACCGTGTGGCATTTGTCGCATTTTTCCTTGCCCATGGAAAATGACCGGTACTCACAGTAACCAGGGTGGTGATATTTACCACTCCACTATTATTTCCCACACCAGATCCAGACTGCAATACCTGCAAGACCTGCGTGAGGGCAGCAGTCAGTATGTTTAAAGATACACTGTCATGTTGCAAGGGATTGTCCCAGGAGGTGACATTTTTAAGGAGCAGACGCACACAGTGTTGACTGCTACTATGAAGGGAAAAACAAAAGACTTCAGTCAAATTAAAAGATGTAAGATTAAAGACGGAGGTTTCAGTAGACATAGGATCACGACATGGCATTTCCATCTCACAAGTGGTGACGAAAAGGGTTGGCAAAATATTGGAATCAGCATGGATCGGCATAGGTATCGGCCATGCCCGAGTAACCGCCCAGAGCCTTATCTTAGAAACTGGCTTCTGACTGGCCCATTGGATCATCAGGACCAGACACCACAGGATCAGTAGATTCTTCATTCTGTTCCTTCACACCTTTAGCTGAAGTCGAGGCTAGCAGACTCCCAGGTATCCTACGCACGAGTCGCTCAGACACCCAAAGCGGTTCCGTTCGATCCTGTGGAAAAATACAAACAGAACCTCGTGCCCATATCAGCACGGGATCAGGTCCGTACCACTGGCCTGAAAGCACATCCTTCCACTTCACTTTCCCTAAGGAAGGGGGGGCAGGTGGCGAACAATGTCTGTCAGCCGCAGAATTATCATTTGGATCCAAAGTTAAAAAATTAATGGTAAAAAGAGCCAGAGACAAATGCTCTTTAGGAGTACGACTTGCTCCTATTCCCCCTTTTTGTCTTTGCAAAAGTTCTTTAATCGTTCTATGAGCTCTCTCCATGATTCCCTGACCTTGGGGGTTGTAAGGCAAGCCATGAGTCAGTTGCACTCCCATAGTGGAGCAGAAAGAGGTGAATTGTTGACCAGTGTATGCCGGCCCATTATCTGTCTTCAAGGAGCATGGAAGGCCCCAGGCGGCCCAAGCCTCTAGGCAATGGGAGATGACATGATGGCCTTTTACTCCTGCCAAAGCAGAGGCATGCATAATTCCAGAGAAAGTATCTACTGAGACATGAACATATTTTAGGGAACCAAACTCTGCAATATGAGTTACATCCATTTGCCAAATCGTAAGAGGTCGCAAGCCTCGGGGGTTAACACCAAAAGAAGGGAGATGATGAAATGGAACACAATGAGAAAAATCTAAGACAATCTGTCTCGCTTCTGCTCGAGGAATAGAGAAGCGCTTACGAAGTGTTTGGGAGTTAACATGAAATTTATTATGAAAGTCTCGAGCACTGTCAAGAGAAGAAAGAAAAAAATTGTGCAGGTAGCGGCATCTGCCCTTGCATTTCCTTCAACAATAGGTCCAGGGAGAGCCGTATGAACTCTTATATGTACAGGATAAAAGGGTGCAGAACGGCCCAAAATCAAATTTTGTAACTGAGTAAATAAAGATGAAACTTTGTTGTTAGGATTGATGGCACCTACAGTTTCTAACACCTTAAGTGCTCCTATTACATAATTAGAATCTGATATCAGATTAAAAGGAAAAGGACAACTCTCAAAAACCTTAATGACAATTTGTAGCTCCACCCATTGTGGGTTTCCTGGTTCAAATTGATGTTGGATGGGGAACTGACTATCAATAACATAGGCTCCTATGCCTGTCTTAGAACCATCAGTAAAGATATTCGAAGCCTTCAACAAAGGAACAGTAGATGTTATTTTAGGAAATATAATCCGATGATCCCTAACAAATGCAAGGAGTGGATGAGAGGGAAAATGATTTTCAATTTCCCCTGGAAAGGAACATCTCAAGATGGCCCAATTGTCCAAAGTAGCACTGAGTATCTGAATTTGTTTGGTTGTATAGGGAGTAATTATAGAATTTGGGAGAATACCAAAAAACTGAATACTCTGCTGAATGCCAAGTAGAGCTAAAGAGGCTACAGCATCAGGGTAATGTTCTGAAGAACGTCCAGGAGAAACATGTGGATGAATCCACAACAATGGACCTTCTTGCCATAAAACTCCAGTTGGCTGCCTGAGCATGGGCAATATACAAAGCTGCACAGGCTTATCTCCTTGTAATCTAGTAAAACTGGCATTTTGAATAGCCTTTTCAACCTTCTGGAGTGCCAGTCTGGCCTCAAGAGTTAATTTCCGAGGAGAAGAGAGATCAGGGTCACCTTTAAGGATGTCATATAAGGGAAGTAAATCAACATTGGGAATATGCAGATAACTCCTGATCCAATTTATGTCCCCTAGCAGTTTTTGGAAATCATTCAATGAGTGAAGATCCTCAGTCCTAATAGTTATTTTCTGGGGAGCAATACCTTGTGAGGAAATTTTTGCTCCAAGAAAGTTTACTATGCTTCCTGTTTGAACCTTTTCTGGAGCAATATGTAATCCTTGCAGTTCTAAAAGATGAATTAATTCAGAATAGATTTCAGAAAGCAGCTCTTCTGACTTAGCTGCTAATAAAATGTCATCCATGTAGTGAATACATTTTAACCCTGTAAACTTCTTCCTGAGTGGGTCAAGAGTCTTACCAACAAACAACTGACATAAATTAGGACTGTTAGCCATGCCTTGAGGCAACACTATCCACTCAAATCGGAGATCAGGTTTTTCATGATTGCAGGCTGGGAGGGTGAAAGCAAAGTGCTCTGAGTCTCGAGGATGCAGTGGAATAGAAAAGAAACAATCCTTAATATCTATACACATGACTCTCCAGTGATCTGGAATAGTGGAAAGTGGCAACCCTCTCTGAACTGGACCCATTATCTGCATCTATGCATTAATTGCTCTTAAATCATGTAACAGATGCCATTTACCAGACTTCTTTTTAATAACAAATATTGGAGTATTCCAGGGAGATGTGGAAGGTCTAATATGTCCTAAATCAAACTGCTCTTGAACTAATTCATGTGCTGCAGCCAGCTTGACAGAGGGTAAAGGCCACTGAGACAACCATACTGGTTCCTCCGTTTTCCAGGTAATGGGTATCTGCGCCTCAGTGGCCCCTATGAAAAACCCAAACCCTTTCCATCCGTATCTTTCCTGGCTGGCACCGGACTCTTTCTTCCCTGTAAGTTTTTTCCCAATCCTAGGTCAGGTCTAAATCCCATTTTCAACATCAGTTGACGAGACTCTGGAGAGTAAATATTACTGAGCTGATATCCCATATCACTCAGGATATCCCGTCCCCATAAAGAAAATGGGAGGTCAAGTACATAGGGAATAAACTGTCCAGCATGCCCCTCAGTGTCCCGCCAGGAAAGTGATCTACAACTAATTTGAGGAGCTTGAGCATATCCAAGCCCTCTGAGTGAGTGATCAGAAGTCTGGACTGGCCACCCCCTAGCCCAATCTTTTTTAGAGATAATACTACGATCTGCCCCTGTATCCATTAACCCCAGAATAGGTTTACCTTCTACGTTTAGAGTTACCAAAGGGCATGTGTTCAAATCTAGAGTTAAATAGGCGCTATTCCCTTCTGTGCTCCCAATCTGTTCACTAGTTCTATTAATGGCATCAGCTTTAAAATGCTTATGTAGGCTAGGCAGCAAGAGCAGCTGAGCAATCCGATCTCTGGGGGAGATGGACACAATGCCTTTTGGAGCCTCCACCATGACTTTAACAGAACCCACCGCATCTGGGTTAATCACTCCAGGAAAGACATGAAGGCCTTGTAAGATTGAAGAGGCTCACCCAATGAGCAAACCTACAGTGTCCTGTGGCAGAGATCCTTTAAAATCAGTGTCAATCACCTGAACACCCATGTTAGGTATTAAAATGAGTCTGGTGGTGGAACAGAGGTCAACTCCTGTGGAACCTTTAGTGGCTCTCCTGGACTCTTGGGGTGTCTCAGAGATGGCCAATACTCGTCCGGCATGGCTACTTCCTCTGTGGCCCCATATATTTGTGGGCCCTGAGGACGGGGGCCCTTCCAGCCATTTTTTGAATCAATCCTTTCAATAAACCAGCCATGGATATCTTTCATGGACTTACATTTATTAGCCCAATGTTTTCCTTTCTTACATCTAGGACACACCCCCGGGAGGCGATTTGGAGGAGCGTTATTTGTCCTTTCTACCTTATGTATACTAGGACACTCTCTCATGAAATGTCCTTCTTGTCCACAAGAATAACACTTCCTATTTCCGGAGGAAGTCTTGTTAGAAAGTTGAAGGAAGGCAGCGGCTAAGCCTGCATTTGTTAATGGGCCGCCTATTTCTCTACAAGCTTTCATCCATGCCTCTATGCCTTTGCTTTTAAATGGATTAATAGCATTTCTGCATTCTCTTGTACATTGTTCATATACTAATTGTTTAATTAAAGGCATAGCTACATCAGCATCCCTGAAGATCTTTCCTGCTGCATCTACCATTCTAGCCACGAAATCTGAAAAAGCTTCTGTGGGGCCTTGGACAATTTTTGTTAAGTTACCTCGCACTTCTCCTTTATTAGGAAGTGCTTTCCAGGCAGCAATGCAGATCTTATTAATTTGTTCATAAACCTCTAATGGAAAGCCTGTTTGCTGATTGGCAAATCCACCCTGCCCCAGAAGCATATCCACATCCCAGGCAGGTTTGCCCATAGCTTGGTTGCGTGCAGCCTGTTCATTGGCCCCCTCTAACACGAAGGCTCTCCAGTCTAAATATTTACCTGGGGAAACACAAGCTTTCACTAAACTGGCCCAGTCCGAGGGGGTCATGCAGAATCTATTGAGCCCCTCTATTTGGGCGATAGTAAAAGCAGCATCCACACCATAAGTGCGGACAGATTCTGCTATATTCTTTATCGTTTTAAATTCTATGGGTTCCTGATGTCTTCCCCCATCATTATCCTGGAATACAGGACAGGCAAACCCCAACTCTACATGGGCAGCCCTCCAAGCTGCAGAGTTAAAAGTTCTACCCGTGCCTGGAACCCCTCCCACATATGGGGGAGGATCATAGGCTAGAGCTGGCTTCTGTTCTTCCTCATAGTCCTTCTGTCTAAAATCTTTTTGCCTCTTAGTTCCCCCTTCTTTTATCTTCACCTTCCGTAAGTGCTGCGTTAGCTCTTTCACTTCCTCATCACCGTCTGATTCTGACTCCCCTGTTTCTTCTGGTGTTCTAAGGGCTTTTAAATCTGGGTATAGTCTCCTCTTTGGAATAGCTCCATAAACCTGTTCTCCTGCACTATGTTTACTGGAAGTACTCATAGAATCCTCGGACTTCTCCTCATGTAGTTGTTCAAGAACTTCCTGTCCTTTATGAATAGCTTCCTGACATCTACCATCAAGAATACATCCTTTTATTAATTTCCATAGCGGTATCACCTCTTTCTCCAATTGTCCCTGCTCCTGAAGGAAATTCAAATCTTTTCTCAACTTATCCCAGCTGGCAGGATTCAAGCTACTGGAGACAGCAAACCATGGGGCCGCTTTATCAATTCTTACAAGGAATGTTTCTAAAGTACTGCATTTGACCTTGAGCTCTTTGGAGCGCAACAAAAAATCTAAAGACTGTACTAATGAACTAGATGGAGAATTGCCCATAATGAAAGCAGCGTTCAGAGCAAGCAGAATGAAAGCGAAAACAAAATATCTTTCTTTGTTGACCGACTATGCAAAGTCAATTATATTTATCTTTGTTGACCGACTATGCAAAGTCGATTATATTTATCTTTGTTGACCGACTATGCAAAGTCGATTCCCACTCTCTCTTATCTATAGAGGAGCGCCACACTTACCTGTGGTATTCACCGGTGCACCCCCTGACCACTGAAAGTTCTGATTCCCGGGTTTCGGCACCACTTGTCGTGTCCCTCGCCCACAAGAAAGCACGACACAGGAATCTTCCTTCAGCAATTTAATAAGGACCTTATTATTATAAAACCATGGTTTTTCTTCTTCCTCCTTCTTGAGCTGAATTCATACACTTTTATACTCTTGCAATAGCCAATCTACTCCTGCCACTTGGCCTATGTTCATAGGTGCTCCCATTTGCAACAGTTGGCTCAACCAAATATGGGCTTGTTTACCTAGAAAGCACTTCAGGAAACCAGCGCCATCTTATCATGGTGGCGAGGCGGATCACCACATCAGAAGTCTCAGGAATATCTGTAAGAAAAGTTACCAAACTTGATACGTTATGGACCATGGATAGGAAAGAAATGTTAAAAGAACTACAGAGGAAACTTTTGAGGAAAAACATTAGCAAGGGATATGTGATTCTGGAAAGCAAAAAATTCAGCCTGGCCTTTGTGGGAGAAAATGAGCCAAGATGTTGAAATTCACAACACTTTCTTTTAGAGCACACAACTTACACTTAGTTCTGAGGTCAGTGATCCATCAGGGACAAGAGCCTGTCCTGCTGAGGAGTCTCCACAGGGCCCGCTTCACATCCTTGTTCTGCAGGCTGTAGATGAAGGGGTTTAACATGGGGGTGACCACAGTGTACATCACTGAGGAAATAGAGATTTTCTGGGGAGAGTGAGTCACAGGAGAACTGAGGTAAACTCCAAGTCCTGTTCCATAGAACAAGGAGACCACACAGAGGTGAGACCCACAGGTGGAGAATGCTTTATACTTGCTTACAGAGGACATCTTCATTAAGGAGGAGACAATCTGAGAGTAAGAGAACAGAATTCCAGTAACAGAAAACATGCCCAGCACAACAGCCACCACAAACATAAAGATGTTATTGACAAGAGTATCAGAGCTGGCCACCTTGAGAAGCTGAGCCACTTCACAAAAGAAATGTGGGATTTCAGTGCCTTTGGAGAAGGTCAGCTGCTTCTTCAATAGAATATGAATCAGGGACACCCAGCATATAATAAGCCAAGAAATCAGAACCAGAAGGCCACAATGTCAGGGGTTCATGATGACTACATAGTTCAGGGGGTGGCAGATGGCTGCAAATCTGTCATATGCCATTATGGTCAGCAGTAAAACATCTATTACAACAAAAACCATACAATACTATGCCTGAGTGAGGCACTCTATGTAGGAAATATCTTTGCTATGTGCATGGATGTTCACCAGCAACTTGGGGACTGTGGTGGAGGTGAAACAGATGTCATTGAAGGACAGGTTGGAGAGGAGGAAGTACATGGGAGTGTGGAGATGGGAGTCAGAGCAGATGGCAAGGATGATGAGCAGGTTCCCAAGCACTGTGACCAGGTACATGAACAGGAACAAGCCAAAGAGGAAGGACTGCAGTTCAGGATCCTCCGAGAGACCCAAGAGGAGAAACTGTGATAAGCCTGTGTGGTTCTCTCCTTCCATGTAGCTGGTGTATCTGCTAGAGAAGGAGGCAAAGGCAATATTCAATAAACAGCCAAGTTGTTCCCAAATTACAGCATCATCTTGGATGGACTTCCTTCTTTTGTTTATATTTGTTTTTCAACAAACACAAATGTTAGATATGTAATGAATAATGAGACCAAATGTCTACTATATAATAAGTAAAATAATTTCAAGCTTAGCTCTTGCCTGAATATAGACATAAAATTAAGTAGTAAGGTTACATACAATGCATTGATATTTATTTTAGAAGAATAATACATGATGAACCAGGAATACTCATTGTTTGACTGGAAGCCTCCTCAACGTATGAATGTTTGTTGACATAATTCATCACAAAACTATATACTGAATACACATAACAATAACCACAATAGAAGAATGGATTTTAGAAAATGGAACAGACATTTATATAGTTGGAGACTGTCAGTTAACAAGGACCTTTTGTGAACCCAATAAAGAATGGTAGTTTTTAAACCACAGCAACAGGAAAAGTTATATTGAGACATGGGAGTGTTCATATTTAATTCATGAATACATCAAACAGTCTCCCTCAACACAATCATTTGAGATTTTCCTGGACATTTATAGGAATTGGGAATGTTTAAAAAAAAAAAAAAGGAAATTGAGTTGGTAATTAATTAACAAAAATAATTTTATTATTGATAGATGCTATTTTTAGACACTATGGTGAAAGGATAATTACAACAATAAAACTAATCAAAGTTATCAGTAACTCTAATCTGCCAGGAAATATAGGTAGGGACCTGAGAAGAAATGCCAACCAAATTTGGAACAAAGTAGACAATGCCTCCATATAACAGATTTCAGGTGAGTAAATAATGCCTGAATAATTGGAAGCAGGAAATCTGACAGGAACCTGCAATTTATAGGAGAGAATGAAGAAGATTCAGGGACTCAGCAGAAAGTAAGTTATTAGAATGAAACTCTAGAATCCAAAGAATGAGAAAATTAAATCGAAGAATTGCTATGAAAGAAAGATGTCAATGGAAACTAAGTCCGGTCAAAGGAACTTCACCTTCAAAGGCTATAATTAATTAATTAATTAAAAAATAAATAAATAAATAGATAGATATATAAATAAAAATAAGAGGACTTTCCCAGTTTCATTATTCTAGAGTAAAGCCCAGTACCCACACTCTCTCCTCTTTCCCTTCTCACCACAACCAGCCTCACAGGGACACACCAGTCCTCCATGGTGGCTGTGACTGAAGCTTTCTCTTCTCCATGATGTGTCTTTATGAAGTCCTTCTGTGTCTTCATGGAGGTTGTGATCAGAAAAGTGTTGGTGAGGGGCAAAAGTGGAGGTTTATAATTTCTAGAATCTCAACCTTGAATTCTCAGAGCTCCTCATTAAATAAAATGTTTGATTGTCTTTCCATTCTCCAAACAAATCAGCACCGTTGGGGTACAAATAAGAAAGCGGACTGGAAAATTATCAATCCATCTTGTGTCTATGTAAGATGAATAGATTTCCTCCATTGGAGAAACTCTTTTTGTCTATATTTCAATTTCAAAGTCACAAGATTTATTTTAAGTAATGTTTAACTTCTGTAAGGAACAAATCACCCCCCCCAAACATCTCTGGATGTACTTCCTTAGAAGAATCTGTGGCACTCTGAATCTTATAGTGTCCACAACATTATAAAGGAAACTAAGTCCAGTTTTTTACATATCCAATATCTTCTATTTATTTTATTTTTAATGGTGCATTATTACCATAAGTGATAGTGGAATTCATTATGCCATATTTGCACATCCACACAAAACAGGTTGATCAATCTCATTCTGAAATACCTTGCTTTTTCCTTTCCTCCTTTCTTCCCCAATCCTGTGTTCTACCCTGTTGATCCCCCTTATATTATTATATTGTTATTGATTACTGCATTATAATTACATATATAAGCATGATTCATTGTGTTATATTTGTACATGAATATTCTGATTTGCTAAATTTCATTTACCAGTATTTTCCCATGGCCTCCCCTCCTTCCTCCCACCGGAATCCTTCCTCTACTTCATTCAAGTCCCTGTGAGATCCCCTTTTTTCTTTTCTTTTTTTTTTTTCTTCCTTTACCTTCCACAGGAGAGAAAACATTTGACTCTTGACTTTCTGAGTCTGGCTTATTTCAACTAGCATGGCATGCTCCAGTTCCATCCTTTGACCTGTAAATAACATATTTTCATTTTTCTTTATGGCAGAGTAAAGTCCAGTGTTTATACATACCACATTTTCTCTATCCACTTGTCTGAAGAGGGGTATCTAGGCTGGTTCTGCAAATTGGCTATTGTGAGTTGCACTGCTACAAACATTGGTAGATGTGTAAGAAGTCCTTTCTCCAAAGAGTGTCTTTTCTCCACCATATGCTTTTGACAACCTTGTCAAGGATCAGATGACTGTATCTTCATGGATCTGGCTCTGTGTCTTTTTTTCATTGATTTTCATGTTTTTTTTTTGTCCAAATATCACAGTTTTTGTTACTCTAATTTGAGATCAGATATTGTGATGCCTGCAGCACCACTTTTATTGCTCAGGATTGCTTTGGCTATTCTGGATCTTTTATTCTTCCATATTAATTTTAGTTCTGAGAATGAAAAATGTCATTGGTATTTTGATGGAGACTGCATTAGATCTGTAAATCATTTTGGGTAATACGGCTGATATGGCAATATTAATATCTGACAATATTAATTCTGCCTCTCCAAGAACATGGGAGGTCTTTCATCTTCTAAGATCTTTTCAATTTCTTTCTTCAATTTTCTATACTTTCATTGTACAGATCTTTCACCTCCTTGGTTAGATTGATTACCAGTTTTTTTTAAGGCTATCATGAATGGAATTGTGTCCTGATTTCTTTGCCAGCAGATTCATTATTGGAATATAGGAAAATTATTGATTTTTGTATGCTGATCATATGTCCTGCTATTTTTCTGAATTTGTTTATGAATTCTGGAAGTCTTCTGGTGGAATTGAGTCTTCTAAGTATAGGATCATGTTGTCTAAAACAGAAATAATCTGACCTTTTCTTTCCTATTTGTATCCCTTGAATTTTATTTTCTTGGCTGATTTTTTTTGATTGATTGCTTTTGGTAGAGTTTCAAAAATGACATCAGGTAGGAGTGACTAGAGTAGAAATCTGTCTCATTCCTGATTTTGGAGAAAATTTTTTCAGTTTTTCTTTGGTATGATGTTGACTTTGGGTTTGTCATGTATAGTATTTTTTTATTTTTTATTTTTCCACATTTTTTATTGGTGCATTATAGTGTATACAGTGATGGGAATTTTTACATCTTCACACATGCATGCAATATAACAATATAATTTGGTCAGTATCACTCCCCAGCATTCCCTCCATTTCTTCTCACCTCCCTCGTCTTGGTGCCTTTCCTCTACTGCTCTCCCTTTGATTTTTGTAAAATCTGCCCTCACCTTTCTTTTCTTGATCCTCTCTAGCTACTACATATGAGAGAAAATATATCCCCCTTTATCTTCTGAGTTTGATTTATTTTGCTTAACAGGATGGTCTCTAGTTCCATCCATTGTCCTGCAAATGACAATATTTCATTTTTCTTTATGACTGAATAAAATTCCATTGTATATATATGTCACATTTTCTTTCCTCATTCATCATTCTTTTACAACCAGGCTGTTCTATTGTTTTGCTACTGTGGATTGTGCTACTATAAACATGTCTTGTGTATATTTTAGATTTTGAGGTCCGTTCCTTGTAGCACTCCTTTCTTCAGAGTTTTTAACATGAGTAGTACTGGATTTTGTCAAGAGTTTTTTTTTTTTTTTCACATATGGAAATGATCTTTGTTTTTTTTTTTTTTTGGTCCTTAATTCATGTGTTGGATTATATTCTTTGATTCACATATGTTGAACCAACCTTACTTCCCTGGGATTAAATCCAGTTTATCATGGTACACTATCTTCTTAATATGTTTTTGGATGTTGAATGTTAATATCTTATTAAGAACTTTTACATCTATGCTCATCAGGGATATTGGTATGCAGCATTTATTCCTTTGATGTGTCTTTGATTTTGGTATCAGACTTATCCTGGATTTATAGAATGAGTTTGAGATGTTGCTTCATTTCTATTTCATGGAATAGTTTGAGGGTAGATCAGCATTATTTCTTATTTCAAGGTCTGGCAAAACTCTGCTGAGAATCTTTCAGATCTAGATTTTTCTTTTTGGAAGTCTTTCATTTGCTATTTGAATCTCAGTGCATGATATTTTTCTGTTTAGTTTTTCTATACACTCTTGACTCAACTTGAGCAGGTAATACATGTCTAAAATTTTTTCAACATCTTCGAGATTTTCTAATTTATAAAAATTTAAGTTTTAAAAGAGTCTCTGATAATCTTTATTTCTGAAATGTCTATGGTGATACCTTCTTGTCCAAAATCTCTGTTATTGATCTTCTCTTTCTTTCTTTTGGTTGATTTTGTTAAGTGTTTATTGTCTTTTCAAAGAACCAACTCTGTTGCATTGATTATTTGTATTTTGTATTCTCAATTTTCTTTCTTTTTTTTTTTTTTTTTGTGGTGCTGGGAACCCAGGGCCTTGTGCTTGCAAAGCAAGCACTCTACCAACTGAGCTATCTCCCCAGCCCTCAATTTTCTTAATATTGGCTCTGAAGTTAATTTTTTCCTGTCTTCTACTGGTTTTATAATTAATTTGTTCTTTTTTAGGGACTTGAGGTGTGATATTAGATTATTTATTTGGTATTTTTCTATTTTTAAGGTTCTATATGTTGAAAAATAGAAAATAATGGGTTAAAAACTAAATAGCTTGAAAAATAAATACTCTGCACTTATTTTTCAATAGTTCAGAGTTATTTTTATCAGTGCTGCACAATCTGAAGGAAATGTCTCAGATTGAGTTCATTTCTTACTTTTTGCCACTGCTTTCCATGGCATTGGAAACTTCTTAAATAGTTTTCTAATACCAAACATTCCTTAACAGATTTTCTCATTAAACCCAACCCTCTGGGTACAGTTGAGATACCAAACCCAAGTCTGAAACATTATGTCCATATTTTTATCTAATGCAACAAGATCTATCCACTGAGGTTCACCAGAAACCCAGGAGGCAGAGCACAGAGAGCAGAGGAGGTCTCTGCCTGGAGTGACAGGCTATGCTTCTACCGTCAATTGTACAATAATTCATGTTATTATTTTTAGAAGGTGGTTATAAAAGTAAAATGTAACAAGCTACATTTTTTAAAAAAATCTCAGCTTTGAATCTGGCCTTCGGAAGCTCCAAGTAAATGTTCATGATGATGTAGTTCCTAACATCATTTTCATCTTTACCATCATATTCAACTTTATGATCATTTTAAGTGCTTTACCGGGACCAATTTCCTGTTCTGGTAGGATAGAGGTCAAGAAGTGATAGAACCAGTGTGGAAGGAGAGGAAACTCTCTATGACAGTCTTCCTAACCTCACAAGAAGCAATAATGTAAGCGTCATAGGCCCCTGAGCTGAAACATTGCATGTTGGAGCATTTCCATTTTACTAACCCGACTATCAAGTCTGAACAGGTGATGTTGAAATGATGTCCCTGACTTTTCCTTCTCAAATCACTGTCTCCTTCAGATCTTACTGGGATGCTCTGGATTTCTGTTAGTTCTTGACTTGTGTGTAAGAAACTGTTGACCCTTCACCAGATGGCATGTGATGAGGGCTGATACTTATCAGAACTGAGAGGAAGAGAGAGTCACTCATGGATGCCTTTGGGCAGATGATGGCTCTGGAAGTAGATCTATGCATGTTGACCATTGAAAGGGACAATCTAAATGGCTAAAGAAACAGGCTGATTATTTATACTTGTGTCACCTTGAGAGCTCCACATATGGAGCTCATAATTAGTCAGGGTGGTCCATGTTTTCCCAGTCTCTGAGAGCGTAATAGTAGTAATGCATGAAGAAGAAGCAAAACATGAAAATATGTAAGGCTCTGAGACCTTCCTATTCTGGTGATAAACCTTCTGTGTATGCCTGACTTCTGATTACAAGGATGTTAATATAAAGTTCTAATTGTGTTAATCTAATTTCTGACTTTAACAATTTGCTCTCTGCAATCATTGTATTAATCATGTAATTTAGGGATTATTAGGAATTCCATAGGAATAGTCCCACACAATTTCCATTTGCCCAGTTAAGATTTATTTCTAAGAGTAACTTTCTATTCCCTTTCTTGGGGACTGTGGTTATACTGATTGAAGCTTTGCATATTTAAATGATAGTAAAATTCTAATTTTTCTCTTAAACAGATATATATTGAGATATTAAAGCTATTGATTTTGTGAAATTATAAGTTGCTGTTCCCTTAAGCAATTCAGAGTACCCTGCAAGGCTATATCAAGATGTGAACTAGGACCATTGTCACCTCAAGGCTATATATTGGAGGAGAACAAGTTGGGAAGTTCCCAGCTTACAAGCTCACTCACATGCTGCTGGTGGCTTGAAACCAGATCTTTTCAGGATGTGGCAAGAAGAATTCATTGGTGCTTTCCACTTGAGACTCTCATGAGTTTGCTCCCAACAAGGCAGCTGGCTTCCATCAGAGCTAGCAAACAAGTGACTAAGAAACACACAGTCATGAAGTTCAAATTCAGAGTCCTTTTGAACCCTAATTCCGTAAGAAATGTTTCAACAGTTTTGCCATATTGAATTGATTGGAAGCAAAACATTTGTTCCAGGACACACTCAATGAAATGGTTTTGTGAAATGATATATGGATGCCAGAAATGAGGGTCTTGGGAATATATTAAAGCTGCCCAAACACAGATCTCATTTCAGCTTTGAGTTGTAAACATAACAATATTCTTGAGATGTTGTTCTGCTCTCCCTCATAGTCCAGAACCCCTCACACCACCACAGTCTTAAAAAAAATTCCCTGCAGAAGAAATGTCATGTGGATAGAAATTTTCTCTAATATTTGTATTTCTGTAGACTGTACTATGCTATTCCAGGCCATTAGGCAGAGGAAGCAAAGGAGGTTTCTCTTTCATTAATAGAGTTGCTATGTTGATATCATGCCACACATTCAGCAAGAGTGTCCAGTGATGTGAATTATCCTTTTCTAGAAAAATCTCATCTTGCTGCAGATGGTACCTTCTTCAGTTCAATTTGTGTTCACCACTTCTGGAATTAAATAAATAGGCTTTAGTTCCTCTGTTTTTTTTTTTTTTTTTTTTTTTTTTTTTTTTTTTTTTTTTTTTTTTTTTACTTGATAAGGTAATTTGGATGAGAATGGTAGTCTTTGACCACATTCTATCTCCTGTCCATGTGGCCACCATGACTCAGAGGACTTTGTGTGAGGAATTTAGAGATAACAGTGTCATTAATTGATATAAAGAAATATTAACCACATACCAAATTAAAGTAGATATGAAAGAAAAGATGTAACTCTGTGGGGGCAATAGCAGAGCGTATTTTGTGAAAATCAAATGATCAATGGCAAGTGTGCAGAGTATAATTTCAGATGGAGAGGAATGTTACAATGCTTTGTCAGAAGCAAAAATGTAATAGGAAACCAAAATCATTTCACAGAGGACAGAAGTGGTCAGATATTAGTATCACTGTAAGAATAAGGTAGAAGACAAAGACGGCATGGAATAAAGAAGATATTTATACTTGTGTAGTACCATGAGTTATTGTGTGATTTTCCAATTCTATCTCACATTATGTGTGTGATCACCAAACTCTCACATTCTGTTTCTTAGATTTGCACTAGGCTATGTCATTCCTCCCTGTCGTAACCCTTTATTATTTGCAGAACATTGAAATCCCATCATTTATTCTATGAGTTGACCCAGTTATTGGTTTTAAAAGAAACTATATCCTATTAATTACTCATGATAATATAAAAACACTCCTGGATTTCTTCTCTCAGGACATCTGAGACATGTACAGAAGGCACAGGTCTCCCAGGAGAAGGGAAAGTGCTGGTTGCACAGATGACATCCTGTCTTTACATTTTCTTATAAGAATAGTTTATATATCCAATGGTATCCAAGTACATGTGTTAATAATTGCCTTCTCTGTGGTGTATTTTGACATGCAGATCATTGATATTCACTTATTGCCCTTGACCCTCTCAGTCTCCATACTCAGATAAAAGATGTTACAGACTCTTAGGTGTCAGGGGTTGAAGCACATTTAGAATCCAAAAAATTTATCGGGTGGACATCAACCTTGGAACAAGATGATGATGATGATGACAGAGATGAAATTTCTCCCTGAGGAATTCTTATGATTTTCACAGATTTATTTTTAATCCTAGAGGAGTTGAAGCAAGTGTCATTAAATCTAAAAACAGTGAAAACTTCAGAGTTAGGTCAAGTGCTGACACACACACAGCTAATACATTCAGGAGCTAATATTAAAAAACAAATTTTCTGTCTGTAAAGTCCATTGGTTGAGTCTATTACTATGAGAAGGAAAATCTTAAATTTATTACAAAGAGCTGAATACTTTGAAGTCATATAGTGCATTACATCCACTCAAGCACCCTCTTTTTGTTTTAACCCTGAGCATACACTGGAGGAAGTTAAACAGAATGTGTTTTGTATCATATTCAAAATTGCACTGTTTATATCAGGTTCCCTTTAATTCCTGGAATTCTTGCTTTTTTAATGTTTTATTAGTGTATTATAGCTATTCATCACAGTGGGTTTCATTTTGATATATTAGCACGTGTGTATGAATATAACTTGGTCCATTTCAATCCCCAGTTCTTGCACTTAGCTTCCCCTCCTCCCTCTCCCAGTTCCCTTTTCTCTACTGCTCTCCCATTTATAGATCTGCATAAGGTGGAATTCTCTGTGGTATGTTCATATGTGCACATAGCATACTTCGGTGAACTTCCTTCTACAGTTCTTCCGTTTTCTCTTCCCTTCTCTGTTCCCCTCAACCTCTACTCCACTGATCTCCCTTATATTTTTATGGAATTTCCCCCCCCCTTTAAAAATCCTTTATTTCTCTCTAACTTCCTCCTATGATAGAAAATATTTTATCACTGACTTTCTGAGCCTGGCTTATTTCATTAGAATGATGTTTTTCAATTTCATTCATTTTACCAGCAAATGACATAATTTAATTCTTTATGTCTGAGTGAAACACCATCCTGTATATATACCACATTTCCTCTATTTATTTCTCTGTCGATAAACAGCCAGGCTGGTTCCATAATTTAGCTATTGCGAATTGTGCTGCTATAAACATTGATATTCACGTGTCATTATAGTATGCTGATTGCACTTCTTTTCGATAAATACCGAGGTGTGGGAGAGCTGGGTCATGTGATGCTTCCGTTCCCAGTCTTTTGAGGAATCTTCATACCACTTTACACAGTGGTTGTGCCAGTTTGCATTCCCACCAGAACTGTAGGACTATAACATTTCCTCTATGTCCTCACCAGTATTTATTATTATTTGTATTAAAGCTTGCAATACTAACTAGAATAAGTTGAAATCTCAGTGTAGTTTTGATTTACAATTCCATCATTAATAAGGATTGTATAATTTTTTTCCATATATTTCTTGGTCATTGGTATTTCTTTTATGGAGAAATATCTGTTTAGTTCATTTACACATTTAGTGTTTGAATTGTTAGGGTTGTCTGGCATTATTTGAATTCTTTCTATATTCTGGATACTTATCTCCTTTTGGAAGGGGAGTTGGCAAATATTTACCCCCATAATGTAGGCTTTCTCTTCACACTCTTTTTTCCTTTGCTGTGGAGAGGCTTTTTAACTTGATGTCATTCCACTTATGGATTCTTGGTTTTACTTCTTGAGTTTAAGTGGTCTTGTTCTGAAAGTCTGTATCTGTGCCAATATGTAGAGATTCATTGCAGTTCACACCAAAACCCAATATTTTTCACAGAACTAGAAAACACAGCTCTAACACTCACTTGAAAGAATAAAAGAGTCAGAACAGCCAAAGCAATACTGAACAAAGAGAATAATGCTGGAGGTATCATAATGCCTGATCTCAGGTAGTCTATGAACTTCAATAACAAAATATCATGGTTTTGGCACCAAAACATGAAGACCAGTGGAATAAAATAGAAGACAAGGAGACAGACCCACATAGATACAGTCTTCTGACACTTGATAAAGATGCCAAAAACACATGGTGGGGGAAAAATAGTCTTTTTAAACAAATGATGCTGAGAAATTGAATATTCATATTTTATCTTTTGCCCAGCACAAAAGTCAACTCAAAGTGGATCAGAGAATTAGGAATCAGTCCAGCAATTTTTCTACTGCTAGAAGTAAACATCAGTTCAACACTCCAGCATTTAGACAAATACTCACTTTTTTTTCTCATGAAGGGGAGAATAGGGGCTGGATCTGCAGCTCAGTGGCAGAGTGCTTGCCTAGTACCTGTGAGGCACTGAGTGCGAGCCACAGCACCATGTGAAAATAAACAAATAAAATAAAGGCATTCGTTCCGTCTACAACTATAGAAAAAATTTATAAAGAGGAGAATAGGAATTGAAGAATCTATCAGTTGACACATGATAATGACTGGGCCATAGGGAAAGTTATTTTTTGCCTACCAGGGTCCTGGCCACAGAAAAGTTCATGGAACGTAGCAAATGAAAATTGAAGGTAGCCATGTTTTTACAGGTAAAATGTTGAACTTACTTGGTTCTAATCTCAGTTCCCTCTTCTATGGTGATTATCCTCAAGAAAGAAAAGCAAAACCAAAATCTCTTGCTTTCCCTATTGTGTGTCCAATTAAGAAAATTATGTCCTCATTAGTTTATATCTTTGTTTTAGAGAATCAAACATGCATTTTATTCTACAACTTTAAATGTGAATCCTCCTAATAATAAACACAAGCAAGTCACCCATTCTTCTCTCGGTAGTTTAGGGAGCACACTGAAGAAAGTCAACCAGTCTAAGGGGAAATCCTAATAGTAGATATATGCCTCTAAAACATATCTTCAGCATTTTTTGTGAGTTAGTGTGAATGCCGATTTTATGTGTAAACTTGAAGGGTCATTGGTGCTCAGATATTTGGTCAAACATTGTTCCAGTATGTGTGTCTTTAAGAGTTTAGTATTTTTAGTTGAAATTGACATTTGAATTTGGTGGCTGAGTAAAGCAAATTACTCTCTTGGGTTATTTTACTTTCTGTTACTACAATAAAATACCCGAGGTTGGTAACTTACAAGGAGAAGAGGTTTATTTTGCTCATAGTTTGGGATGCTAAAGACCCAGCGTGGCACTGACTGTGATGAGCATCATGGCAAGTGGTATTACCCATGTGAAAGGAGGAGAATGCAGGGTGAGACAGGAAGCCGGAGAGTGTGGAGCCGAGCAACCAGTCTTGCAGCCAGTCGGGCAGACCTGACATATGCTACCGCCATGAAAACTCACTAGAACACCCAGAACAACGACATCTATTTAAAACCAACTTTATTTCTTGAGCATAGTTGGAAACATTTTAATTGTAGGCAACTCTCCTCTTACCTTTGTCCACATGCTACAATTTACCACTCAACTTTCAATCAAGAAAATAGAAACAAATATCCTTATTTCAGTGGAGATAACTGAATACAAGCAATTGGTTTGATTTAGTGGTCAACAAGGCAAAAAGGGAAGAGTGTGGCAATAGACAAAGTAACTGAATGAATCCTCTAAAACAGTAAGAGCACAGGGGTAGGAAGGGAGTAGTGAAATACCCCAAATTTTCATGGTAGTGAAATTCAGTGATGGTGCATGAATGTGTGTAAGCTCAGACAGAGGTAACTGAAGAACGGACAGGCCAGATGTAATCAAAAAGAACTTCATTGGGATGGCTTTCGGTGGAGGATCACCAGTTCACCAGAGTGAGGCCTGGAGAATTTGCACGTGTCCCCAACTGGATATCGCTACTGTAGACCGGGGTGGGCAGGGCGAAGCTTGAAGACCTTGTGTCCTCCTGGGATTGGCTGGGGACTCCACTGACCATCAGGCAATTGTGAGGCAACATTAGGGTTGATCTCTCAGCTCCTGATTGTTGTTCCCTGGCATGCAGGCTACGCTGATCCTTGGTGCATGCCTGAGCTGCCTGATGCCCTGCCCCATCCAGCCTCCTCAGACCACCCTGACACTGTGCAACAACAAAATCAGGTGGAAAACACAGTCACCATTTAAGAGACCCTGCTCAGCATCAAATGTAACTATAGAAGATTGAGACTAAAGCAGCAAAACAATAATATGAAACCAGTACAATGACAACCTATATGGCATTGCAGAACAAGGCATTTCAAGAAGATATTTGAAGAAAACCACCTTGTCTGATGCTAAAATAAACTCGTTTCCAACCCCTTTGAATCTAGTCCCTTTAGGAACCAGCATCTGAACTTACCTTAAAGTACTTTGAAATTCTAATAATGAGTCAGACTCACGTCAATCAGAATCTCTGGTGGTAGGACCCAAGCATCAGTTGTTTTAACCTCCCAAGGTAATTTCTATAAAATTCAATATGGAGCACGATTCATATGCCCCCTAGACATAACATGCCTAAATAGATATCTTACATTCATTTTTATAAGAAAGTGCACATGAAACTTCAAGATGAAGTAACTTTTATCTCTATATAAAAAATAGTTCAGTGTTTCACCTGGAGGCTAGGGTCCTTGCTCAGAAATAACAGAAGATACTTGGGTTTATTGGTTTTATTATGATGTCTACAATGAAAAAAGATTCCAGAATACTGAGCAATAGAATTAATCACAAATCAAAGCAAATAATATTCAGATATGAACCACAGAGTGGAATGAAAGCCATGGAACCACAAAAATAATGATTTAAAGAGGCAGGATGTGATGGTCTCAATGACTGATGGTTCTGAACCACATTAGAGCAAGGATATATGACAAAATGACATTAGAATGTTCTGCTGTGGAATCTTTTCAGGGCATTTTTAATGTCCCTGTTCCTCAGACTATAGATGAAAGGATTCAGCATAGGAGTGACCACAGTGTACATCACTGAGGACACTACGTCCTTCTTGGAGGAAGGTGACTTGGCTGAACCAAGGTACACTGCGAGACCTGTTGTGTAAAATAAGCCAACAATGGACAGGTGAGACCCACAGGTGGAGAAGGCTTTAAACTTCCCACCTGTGGATGGGATTCTTAGAACAGAGGAAACAATTTTATAGTAAGAGAAGAGAATACCTGAAATGGGGAAAAACCCAAACATGACACCAGTAAAATACATGACTATATTATTGGTGAAGGTGTCAGAACAGGTAAGATGAAGAAGTTGAGATGGGTCACAGAAGAAATCAGAAATTTCCACATTCTTATAATAGATACATTGTAAAGTAATCAAATTGTGGAGCTGAGAGTCCAAAATGCTAAACAAAAAAGACACAAAAACTAAGACTCCACAGACACGAGGGTTCATCATGAATGGATACTGCAGGGGGTGACAGATGGCCACAAATCTGTCATAGGCCATCACACTGAGAAGCAGACTATCCATACACACAAAAATGCTAAAAAGAGACATCTGAGTCAGGCAGCCCACATAGGAGATGGCTCTGCTGTGAGTTTGGATGTTCATGAGCATTTTGGGGACTGTGGTGGAAATGAAGCAGATGTCAACCAAAGACAGGTTGGATAGGAAGAAGTACATGGGGGTGTGGAGGTGGGAGTCAGAGCTGACAGCCAGGATGATGAGGAGGTTCCCAAGCACTGTGACCAGGTACATGGACAGGAACAGTCCAAAGAGGATGGACTGCAGGTCTGGATCCTCTGAGAGTCCCAGGAGATGGAATTCTGAGGCACTTGTTAGATTTTGTTCCACTATATTCATTAGAAATCCTTTCAAAAAGAAAAGGCAATGGGGGAAAGGAAATAAACAAGCAAGTGTCCTGTGCTCTGTGTGTGTTTTTAATTTATGCACTCACAATTAAAATATGCACAATTGAGGTCTGTACACCTTTACCAGTATTTCTCAAAATAACAATCCCAAACTTCTTAGGACTCTTTCATTATTGATTTCTGTATTATTCCATTTCTTCTATACACACCTACTTTAGAAACAATCAACTCCAGTTTTAAAACACTAAGAACATTATATATAACAGGTCTGTTTTCTTTGTAAAATAGAGAGAAAAAAATTCTTCTTTAAGAAAAAAGTCTTTCTCAATAAAGAAAATTTTAAAATAATCAAATATACCTTTATGTTATTCTATTGCAAAGGGATAAATTACCATGAGTTAAGATTATATATAAATACTAACAGCTACAACTGCACAACTTCATTATCTAAATACTAAAACACCAAGCCAATGACTCATAATCAGAAAAGAATGTTAATGTTATATGTCAGTTATCTTCTAGGCCACATTAATCAGGTTTCTGTTTTTGTTAACAAAGTATATGACATAAGCTACTTTAAGGAGGAGAAGTTTTGTTTTGATTCACTGTTTCCAAGGTTTCAGTTCATGGCTGAATGGCTTCATTGCTTTGGACCTGAGATGAGAAATAACATCATGGTGGAAGGATATAGCTGAGGATATCTGTAATGCTTGTGGCAGTCACAAAGCAGGGTGTGTGGAAGGGGGACTGGGGACAAGTTATAGTCCCCAAAGTCACACCTCCAGTGACCTACTTCCTTCAAACCTGCCTCACCTGCATACAGTGTAGTTATTCAAATTATTAAAGTATCAAATGGATTAACCCACTGATGAAGTTAGTGTACTCATAATCTAATTCCAAAAATATCATCTCTGGACTTTGTTTCATTAGGGACCAAGTTTTCAACTTATGAGTTTTGAGGGGGACATTCCAGGTCCAAACCATGATAGTGAATTTGGTTCCCAAAGCTCATTCCCATTGTACAATGCAAATTCAGTCCATCCCAAAGAGTCACCATAATCAACAGTTTCAGCATTGCTCAAAAGTCCAAGTCTAAAGTCTTCTCTGAGACTCCAGGCAAACACTTATCTGTGAATCTCTGTCAACATCAAAATTCAAATTACAAGCATCCAATGCACAGTGTCACAAAGTAAATATTCTGATTCTAAAAAGGAGATAGAGAGAAGGTATGGGGACCAAAGTTAGATAGAAAATCAGGTGGGTGAATATTAAATCCGACAGCCAGATGTCCAGCATCAAGGGATCAAGGTGCTGAGATGTGGGCTTGAAAGGGCCTGGGCATCCCTGAACCTATTGCCTTGCCAGTTGCTGCCCATGTGACCTCTTTTCTGGGTCAGAACTGCATGTGGTTTCAGACACCCTGGGCAGATATCCCTTGTTCTTGGCATCTCTCACTTCTTGGGGGTCTCCATTGAAGTTTAGGCTTCACTTTCATAGCTTTACACATCACCCTTTCTGAGGCAGCTCCAAGGGACTTGGTCCTGGACATGCTTTAGGGCTTTCTTTAAAATCTTGTTGGTGGACTCCATGACCCTTTAACTCTTGCATTCTTCATGCCTGAAAAATTGGCACCACATGAACAAAGATAAGTTCTGCCACCAGCAGCAGCAATAGCCAACCACCTTAGACTACAGCGGTAGTCACCTCTGAATTCCTTGGTGTCTGAGCATGGTGGAATGAATCCTGGGTAAACTTAGGTTGTTTTTGTCAGGTGTTTTGGTCACAGAGATGAAAACTGACTAACAGGAAATTGGAAGTGAGAACAGGAGTCATTGCTGTGACTGCACTTGACCATATGGTTCAGAAGCCTCTAGAATGGGTTTGCTGGAGGCATTGAGATAACACTGACATATAGGCTAGAGAAACCTTAGCGGGTAATAAGAAGAGCCAAATGGACAATTCTGTTGTAAATTCAGAAGAACACAATGCTGATAGGAATGCCGACAGTGAAGACTGCTAGTGGCATCTGAGACGGGAATAAGGGATGCATTGGAACTTGAACATGGAAGCAATTCAGGTTTGCTCTTTTGTCCCTTCACTCTACAATTTCATTTTTAAAACATGAAAAATAGAAAAGTACAGTAACAATGTCAAAATAAAGGGATTTTTTTCTCATCTTTAAAATGGGGAAAATAGCTACCTACCTGAAGGGGTTACTGTAAGAACGTTTCTCGAATAATATTTGAACCTATGGAGAATTTTGTTTATAAGTCTCATTTGTGAATATTTATTGGTGATTATTTTAAAATAGCCAGATATCCTGGTCTCAGACCAAAAGCAATTTAGTACAAATATCTGCATGTGGAATTCATGGTGGCCTTCTTTAATGCCAGAGTGGAGAGCCATTGCATTATATTATTTCTTGGAATTTAGAAAATGGTCAATAAATATTGTCTATTGTTACTAATGATAACACAGAATAGCTATATTAAATATGAAGGTTTAATCATGTTTGTTTCATAGCTATTGTTTCATAGAGATTTCAGTTATTACCATTGAAATGTGAGTTCTTGGAATCTACTTGATTTCATTCTCCTGCACACCTGTCCCACAATGGCAGCCCCTGCCAGGAATTTGTGGAGTAGATACACTGCCTTTGTTTCCAAGTCAGTATCTGTTTATGTATCGATACACAATTTTTCTTAAAAGCTTCTCTAAAAACACCTAAAGCTCATTAAATAGCATACAACATAAAAGCCATTGCCCATGAAGTGTGCTAGTTTACATCCACGTATGGTTTAAGTGTCTCTGTGAAGGATATATGTTGACTTCAAATGCTTTTCCTGATGCACAGCACAACTGTCAATCCTTTAAAAATGTGTGCCTCCCTCCATATTCCATAAGTGAGGACTTCCAGATATGTGTGTGGAGGGTCGTTGTTTGACTTCCAACAATTGGTGCCTTTGATTTTTAACATTTATCACCTAAATTTGTTTTACCAGAAAACATAAGTCCTTATCAGTAATCCTCTTATTTTTAAGATATATCATTCAAACATCCCTGAATTCTGTTCAGGAATAATCCTTCCAATAAACCTCACCAAAGCATTTCACTTTGTTTAACCAATGATACTTCCGTTCACTCCAGTAAAGGAGAAGTTGCCCTGAGACGGAGCTCGAGAAATCATTGTTTTAATTAGATAACATTTCCTGCTACTATATGCAGGTCTATGTGTGGAGACCTCTCCACCTCTCTGAGCTTACAGAGTTTAATGGAAATAGAATAACACCCATCTCACATCATAAATATTTGGTCATTGTGTTTTTTACACAATAAAGAATTCCATCATGAAGAACATACTGACTTTTGACTTTTTTGAAATATAAAGTTGTCAAAGGACACTGGAACTTGGAATGATGGGGAAAACATAATCGTTTCAGCCTGAACAATAAAATAACCTGTCCTTCCTATTTCTGCCTTGTTTCCTTTCTTTATGCCCATAAAAATTTCTGCCATGATCTTTTATTAATTCTTCCTATCCAAGAACATGGGAGATCTTTCCATCTTCTAAGGTTTTCTTGAATTTCCTTCTTTAGTGTTCTGTAGTTCTCATTGTAGAGGTCTTTCACCTCTTTTGTGAGATTGATTCCCAAATACTTTATTTTTTTTGAAGCTATTGTGAATGGGGTAGTTTTCCTAATTTCTCTTTCTGAAGATTCATCGCTTATATATAAAAATGCCTTAGATTTATGTGCATTGATCTTATATCCTGCTACTTTACTGAATTCACTTATGAAATCGAAAAGTTTTCTGGTGGAATTTCCTGGTTCCTCTAAGTATACCATCATATCATCAGCAAATAGGGATAGTTTGAGTTCTTCTTTTCCTATTCATATCCCTTTAATTTCTTTGGTCTGTCTAATTGCTCTGGCTAGAGTTTCAAGGACGATATTGATTAGAAGTGGTGAAAGAGGGCATCCCTGCCTTGTTCCAGGTTTTAGAGTAAATGCTTTCAGTTTTTCACCATTTAGAATGATATTAGCCATGGGTTTAGCATAGATGGCCTTTACAATGTTAAGGAATGTTCCCACAATCCCTATTTTTTCTAGTGTCTTGAGCATGAAGGGGTGCTGTATTTTATCAAATGCTTTTTCTGCATCTATCGAAATAATCATGTGATTCTTAAGTCTATTGATAAATAATCATGTGATTCTTTAAGTCTATTGATATGGTGAATGACATTTATTGATTTCCTGATGTGGAACCAACCTTGCATCCCTGGGATGAAACCCACTTGATCATGGTGTACTATCTTTTTAATATGTTTTTGTATGCAATTTGCTAAAATTTTGTTTAGAATTTTTGCGTCGATGTTCATTAAGGATATTGGTTTGAAATTTTCTTTCCTCGATGTGTCTCTGTCTGCTTTAGGAATCAGGGTAATATTGGCTTCATAGAATGAGTTTGGGAGAGTTCCCTCCTCTTCTATTTTCTGGAATACTTTGAGAAGTATTGGAATGAGTTCTTCTTTAAAAGTTTTGTAGAACTGGGCTGAGAACCCATCTGGTCCTGGACTTTTCTTTGTTGGAAGGCTTTTGATGACTTCTTCTATTTCATTACTTGAAATTGGTCTATTTAAGTAGCGGGATATAAGATCAATGCACATAAATCTAAGGCATTTTTATACATAAGCGATGAATCTTCAGAAAGAGAAATTAGGAAAACTACCCCATTCACAATAGCTTCGAATAAAATAAAGTATTTGGGAATCAATCTCACAAAAGAGGTAAAAGACCTCTACAATGAGAACTACAGAACACTAAAGAAAGAAATTCAAGAAAACCTTAGAAGATGGAAAGATCTCCCATGTTCTTGGATAGAAAGAATTAATATTGTCAAAATGGCCATACTACCAAGTGCTATACAGATTCAATGCAATTCCAATTAAAATCCCAATGATGTATCTTACAGAAATAGAGCAAGCAATTATGAAATTCATCTGGAAGAATAAAAAACCCAGAATATCTAAAGCAATCCTTGGCAGAAAGAGTGAAGCTGGGGGTATCGCAATACCAGATCTTCAACTCTACTACAAAGCAATAGTAACAAAAACGGCATGGTATTGGTACCAAAATAGAAAGGTGGATCAATGGTACAGAATAGAGGACACGGACACAAACCCAAATAAATACAATTTTCTCATACTAGACAAAGGGGTCAAAAATATGCAATGGAGAAAAGATAGCCTCTTCAACAAATGGTGCTGGGAGAATTGGAAATCCATATGCAACAGAATGAAACTAAACCCATATCTCTCACCATGCACAAAACTAAACTCAAAATGGATTAAGGATCTCGGAATCAGACCAGAGACCTTGCATCTTATAGAAGAAAAAGTAGGTCCAGAGCTTCAACATGTCGGCTTAGGACCAGACTTCCTCAACAGGACTCCCATAGCACAAGAAATAAAAGCAAGAATTAATAACTGGGATAGATTCCAACTGAATAGCTTTCTCTCAGCAAAAGAAACTATCAGCAATGTGAAGAAAGAGCCTACAGAGTGGGAGAAAATCTTTGCCAATCATACTTCAGATAGAGCACTAATCTCCAGAATCTATAAAGAACTCAAAAAACTCTATACCAAGAATGTAAATAATCCAACTGACAAATGGGCTAAGGAAATGAATAGACACTTCACAGAAGAAGATATACAAGCAATCAACAAACATATAGAGAAATGTTCAACATCTCTAGTAATAAGAGAAATGCAAATCAAAACCACCCTAAGATTCCATCTCACCCCAATTAGAATGGCAATTATCAAGAATACAAGCAACAACAGGTGTTGGCGAGGATGTGGGGAGAAAGGTACACTCTTACATTGCTGGTGGGGCTGCAAATTAGTGCAGCCACTCTGGAAAGCAGTGTGGAGATTCCTTAGAAAACTTGGAATGGAACCACCATTTGACCCAGCTATCCCACTCCTTGGCCTATACCCAAAGGACTTAAAATCAGCATATTACAGAGATACAGCCACATCAATGTTCATAGCTGCTCAGTTCACAATATCCAGATTGTGGAACCAACCTAGATGTCCTTCAATTGATGAATGGATAAAGAAAATGTGGTATATATATACAATGGAATATTACTCAGCCATAAAGAATGATAAAATTATGGCATTTGCAGGCAAATGGATGAAACTGGAGAATATCATGCTAAGTGAGATAAGCCAATCTCAAAAAAACAAAGGAAGAATGATATTGCTAATAAGTGGATGATGACACATAATGGGGGGTGGGAAGGGTTAGTGTTGGGGTTGGAGTTGGGTTTAGGGAGGGGGGCAGGAATGGAGGAAGGAAGGACTGTATAGATGGAGGGGAAGGGAGGGAGGGGAGGGGGTGATGGGAAAAAATGGCAGAATGAATCAAACAACATTACCCTATGTAAATTTATGATTGCACAAATGGTATGCCTTTACGCCATGTACAGACAGAGAAACAACATGTATCCCATTTGTTTACAATAAAAAAACAACAACAACAAAAAAAAAAAAACACTGTGGGAAGGGGGTCATAAAATGTACCAAATTTTCAAGGCAGTGAAATTTCATGAGCCTCGGGGGAGGCCTGTCATGACCCTCAGTGGAGGCCTGTCATGACAAAACCAGATGAGAGACATAGTGGACATTTCAAGGTTTCTCACTCAGCATCAAAAGATAGCTCAGGGATCAGATGGAAGCAGAAACAATAACTTATAAAGCAGCAAAATGGCAAGGTGTGTGGTGTTTAAGGAAAATGCATTTAAAACTATATTTGGTGGTGGGCTTGCCTGCTATTACAATAGACTCATTGCTAAATTACTGCTTTGATTTTGCTCTCTTTAGGATCCAGCAGCTAAATATTCTCTGAAGTTTTTTTTTTTGTGTGTGTGTGTGTGTGTGTTTGTTGTATTTAGTTGTACATGACAGTAGAAAGCATTTATACATTTTGATAAATCATACATAATTGGAATGTAATTCCTCCTTTTTCTGATTGTACATGTTGCAGGATCACATTGGTCATGCAGTCATACATGTACATGAGGTAATAAGAACTGTTTCATCCTACTATCCTTCCTACCCCTACCCCCTTCCCCTCCCTTTACTCCTCTCTACCTAATATAAACCTCATAGTTAGTTGGATGCATCTATGTCAGAACCTTTGGCGATGAGGTCCAGTTCTCAGTACTCTTAATTTCCCTAGTTGTTTCCAAAAGAAGTCAAACTTGAGGACCAGTGATATGGACCCTAGATATCACATGCCTAGACTGATACCTTAGGTGCAGTTTTTTAACAGGAAATGGACATGGACTGTGAAAGTGAATGCATCATTTACGTATATAAAGAGAGTTTAGCATCTCACCTGGAGTCAGAGATCAGTGCTCAGAAACAACAGACATTGTGCAGATGTTGGATTCAGTTGTGATGTTTCTGAAGAAAGAGGATTTCAGAATACTGACCAAATCCAGTGACAGACATATGAAACATTGAGTGCAATAAAAGCCATTAAGCTAGAAAAATTATGGGAGAAAGAGGGAAAGATCTGGAGGTTCGAGTGATTGGTATTGAGCCCACACACCAAAAGATTAGACTGTCCTGCTCTGCAGCCTCCACAGGGCACTTTTAATGTCCCTGTTCCTCAGGCTGTAGATGAAGGGGTTCAGCATGGGGGTGACCACAGTATACATCACTGAGGCCACCACATCCTTCCTGGGGGAAGAGGAAAAAGCTGAACCAAGGTACACAGCAATGGCTGTCCCATAAAATAAGCAAACAACTGACAGGTGAGACCCACAGGTGGAGAAGGCTTTGTACTTCCCTCCTGAGAATGGGACTCTCAGAATGGAAGAAACAATTTTATAGTAAGAGAAAAGAATCGCAAGGATAGGGAAAAGACCAAAGATGGCACCAATAAAATACATGACTATGTTACTATTAAAGGTTTTAGAACAGGTAAGATTAAGGAGTTGAGATGGTTCACAGAAAAAATTAGAAATTTCCATGTGCTTGAAATGAGTAGATTGTAGGACAATTAAATTGTGTAGCTGGGAGTCTTAAAAGCCAACTACAAAGGATACCCAAACTAAGAAGACACAGAGGCGAGGATTCATGATGGTTGAGTAATGCAGGGGGTGACAGATGGCCACAAACCGGTCATAGGCCATGATAGTCAGAAGCATGTTATCCATATTTCCAAAAATGGAAAAAACAGATATCTGTGTCAGGCAGCCCACATAGGAGATGACTCTGCTGTGAGTGTGGATGTCCACAATCATCTTGGGGACCGTGGTGGAGGTAAAGCAGATGTCAGCAAAGGACAGGTTGGAGAGGAAGAAGTACATGGGGGTGTGGAGGTGGAAGTCAGAGCTGACAGCCAGGATGATGAGTAGGTTCCCCAGGATGGTTACCAGGTACATGAACAGGAACAGCCCAAAGAGGATGGGCTGCAGTTGTGGATCCTCTGAAAGTCCCTTGAGATGAAAATCTGAGGCACGTGTCTGGTTCTGTGATTCTCTATCACTCGAACACCTTTTGAAAAGGAAAGAGGGTTGGAATAAAACAAGAAAGCACCTGAAACTCTGCATATGTATTATATTCAAGTATCAAGGCCTGTATACCATCAGCAATGTTCCTCAGTTGTGACAAACCACATCTTATTAGCATCACTGCATTGTTGGTTTCTGGGTTATTTGCTTCCTTCTATCAAAGGCTACTTTAGAGACACTTGTCTGAAAAACATTATAAAGTCAAAAACTTTACATATAAGTCCGTAATTACACTAATATGTGGTAATAATTAATTTTAATAAATATTCAAGAAAAATGAGTAACAAGAAATAGTCCCTCCTTGTTAAGGGAAAAAATAGTCATTTTCAATAAGGAAAATTAAGAAGCCCTCAAAAATGCCTCATACTATTCTAATACAATTGTACAAATTCCCTTCCATAGAGTATTTATAAAAACTCTCTTAGAACTTAAACTGCATTATCTGAACTCTAAATTAAAGTTGGTGGTTCATCATCAGAAAACATTGTTATGTGCCAGCTATCTTTCATGGAATTTATCATTGTTTTTGTTATCTTCATGGATAGAAGTGGTCAATCAAACATTTAAAATTTTTTTTTTATTTTTTTTGTTCTAATCAGTGGTACATGACAGTAGAATTCATTTATACAATTTGAGAGATCATATATAAATAGAGTGTAATCTCTCATTTTTATGATATTGCAGGATCACAATAATTGATAAAGTAGATATATTTAATCTCATTTAATATTTTCAATATGCACATTGGGCAAACTATCACCTGCTATTCCATTACTGTGTATAATTTTTATGTATCACTCAAAAGATAAAAGGGACTATATGTGTGTGCATACATATGATAAACTATATGTGTGCATAAAAATGTAAAAGAGAGAAGCCTACACGCCAGCAGCCTCAGTGGTTGAAGCAGGAGGATCACAGGTTCAAAGCCAGTCTCAAAAACTTGTGAAATCCTATCTTGAAAGAAAAATAAAAAGTGCTGGGGATGTAGCTCAGTGGTTAAGTGACCCTAGGTTCAAACTCTAGTGAAGAAGAAGAAGAAGAAGGAGGAGGAGGAGGAGGAGGAGGAGGAGGAGGAGGAGGAGGAGGAGAAGGAGAAGGAGAAGGAGAAGGAGAAGGAGAAGGAGAAGGAGAAGGAGAAAGAGAAGAAGAAGAAAAAGAAGAAGAAGAAGAAGAAGAAGAAGAAGAAGAAGAAGAAGAAGAAGAAGAAGAAGAAGAAGAAGAAGAAGGCGGCAGCAGAGGGGGTGGAGCTATAAAGAAGATTTGGTTAAGGAGGCATGTATTCACAGACATTTATAGAGACAGAGATTGAGAAGAAGATATGACAACAGGTTACACATATTTACACTATCCTTGACCCTGATCAGCTTTGATGTTTTATAAACAGTATTTCACTAAATGCATATATTCTTATACTTCCTTAACCACAAACTTGGCACTTGTGCTTATTGCAACTATCAAAGACTTAAAAATAATAACTGTGAAGAAATATTCTGAATTTTTTAATTTTATGCAGAATTACTTGTATCAACCCCACACAAGCTCAGAAAATCGTCTGGTTTAAAGGACGGGCCTTTGCTATTTATTTCTTATTCTTTATTCCATAGTGGCCTAGTAAGATTGCCCTCATTGTTTTTCTGATTATGAACTTTCTTATAGGTGCTTCAAAATTTTAGATCCAGGGAAATCTCCAAAGTCCGCGTTTTCATATGAAGCTTCCTAGGCCTAAATAATTGGTTTTCACATAAATCACTCCTGGTACATAGATTGATTTTCTACTTCACTACCTGAAGGCAACTCAGATTCAAATTATTTTGTGAACTCACACTAAGGATTAACTGAGAGAAAACTGCAGAATAGAAAAATAGACAATATGAACACAATGGGACTTTCCTCTGAAAATGAGAATCATAGATTTTCCCCTGAAGGCTTTTGTAAGAAAGTTCTTTTAAAATTCTTTTAAATTGCCTAGGCCTGGTTATGAGTCTAATTTATCCATATATACACAAATGGATATTTTAAAATATCTGGAAACCCTGATCTCGAACCAAACCAATTGAATCAGAGTATCTGCATGTGATGTTCTTGGGAATTTCTTATAGCAGAGTTGAAAAACACTGACTTGGAATATTTCCTGGCATTTAGAATACACTTCATTAATATTACTTATTATTGGTATACAATATGCACTTCTTATATTAAATATGAAAATTTAGCCCAATTTGCTTCAGAACTAGTATTTTCTAAAATTTCAATTATTCCCAGAGAAATTCAAGTTCTTGGTGACTTTACATGATTCCATTCCATCCAAAGAAAGAAACTTTCCTGAATTCATGGGATTGATTTTTTGGTCAATACTTCATGTCAATATTAATTTGTATATTTATAAACAATTTTCTTTAAAAAAAACTTACCTAATAAGTACTTAAAGTTTGTCTAAGTAGTCTACAACACAACACCTATTTTCCTCTGAAATGTACTAGTTCACACGGACATGTGGTCTCTCTGTGAAGTACATACATTGATTTCAAATGCTGGGACTGATGCACAGTAAGACCTGAGGGAGGAACATCATTTAATTTGCCATTATATTGTGACAATCTTTTGACAATACTTCTGACTCTCTCCATATCACACAAGTGAGAACTTCCAGATAACATGTGGGTTGAATATGGCTGCTTGGCTTCCAACAACTGATGCAACTTCAGTTTTGCAATTTATCATCTACTTTTTTTGTGCCAAAAAAATCCTGTCCTTATCAAATCCATCCTCCTATTCTTAAGATATACCATCAAAATATCCCTGCTGCCTACCTAGTAATAATCCTTCCAATATAACCCAATGAGACATTTCATTTTGTAGAGTTCATGATATCTTCTCTAGTAGAGGAGAAGGTGCCCTGGGAAGGGACTCAGAATTGAACTTCTCATTCAGGCATCTCTGCCCTGCTGCCATATGCAGAGTGGGTGTAAATCTCCACCTCTCTGTGGTTACAGTGTTTAACGGAGATGGGGAGAATAGCACCTCCCTACAACAGGGATGACACAGACAGAAGCCTGGAACATAATAAATATTTGGTCATTTGGGGTTTTCTTTAAGCAATAAAAAATCCCATCATTATGTAAATATTGACTATTGGTGAACACATTTATCAAAGGGCACTGGAGTTAAGAATGATGTGAAGTTGAAATATCTCAGCCCAAACAATAAGGGAAACCTGTGCTTTCTTTCTCCCTCCTTTCCTTCCTTTATACTCAAAACATATCTACTGTGATCTTTTAAAAAATGGAAAATCAGAGATGATACTGAATTTAAATTGAAGACCCATGTGGCCATGACATGGGCTCAAACAAAGTGCTGCTGTGTCTTGTCTCTTTTTTGATCAGACATTCCTGAAACAGAAGAAGGTGTAGATAGCAAAGTATCAAATGTGTTGATGCCACACTCATTCAATTTCTGGGAACCAAAGAAGGGTCGAGTCAATGTTTAATGATTTTTTTTTTGATGCCTCCACTCTGTCAGTTAAAGCATATGCTCTGCAGAATCAAAATGAAAGAGAGTTACTCATTCTTTTCAAATGCATGGCATATTAATTTATAGAGAGAAAAAAATGTCCCATCCACAAATAGAAAAGCAGTAACTTCAAGTCATAGGATACTTAGGTTGAATGGCATGAAGCTTAACCTTCTCATTATTAGTAATGTCTAAACTTCATTCTGCCCTTCTTAACATGCTAAACCTACAGACAGCACTTTCTGTTTAATCCCTACTTGGGATAGCTGTCTCAACTAGAAATCAATTTATATGACAATGATTACTCTCAGAGGTACTAACAACTAGCCCTATATCACAGAAGTACTAAGTAAAGTCAAGGAGATTCATAATTCAATCTTCAAACTCTGCACAGCTATGTTGATCATGTTCCAGTGAA